>NW_025954280.1:0-142404 GCF_022376455.1 Epithele typhae
CCGCGGGGTCGGCGCAGTGCCCCCAGTAGCCCCCAGTAGCCCGCGCGGCCGCCGATACACAATCGTGACGCGGACCATCCAGCGATACCTGGTCTTACCTGGTTCGAGGTGCTTCCGTCCAGCTGCCTGCCTCCGAGGCTGCTCTAGTCTGCAATTCCCATCACCTCGAGTGCCATAGTGCAATCCATCCGACAAGCTCACGCCCATGCGGCCCACCCCCATGCCTCCCTCGTTGCTACCCGTGCCAGAGCGGAGCGTGCTCTTCCGCCTCTCACTCTCAACACCATCCCAGGGCCGTATCACGACGTCATGTCACGATGTCTGAGTGATGCGCTCCCCCCGCACGCCGGACGCACGTACAGCCGACCCCAGCGCAGTCCGCCTCCGCACGATGACTCCTCAACACTTCGAAAAACGGCGCACGGCCCAAGTATCTCGTCGCGAGAACGCCTGCAGGCTGCAGCGCGACTGAACAATGAGCCCGGCCGGCCCGTGCGTTAATTAACGCCAATGACGGGATCACAGGAGTCGCTCCGCACAGCGCTCCGTGGCGGCGTCGTTCCTGCCACGCACAGATTCTGCGGTGCCTCAAGCGGACGCGGGGTTTCATTATGTACTAAGTACGGCCCACTCGCGGTCGAGCACAGGCGTTCGCCAGGCGCAACGGATGAAGCGGCCGCGGAACTTTCAACTGAGCAGTGAGAAGTTCGAACGCACTCACGTGTGGTCGGCATGGCGACAGGGTTCACTCCGTCTATGCAGGTTCGTCATGTCCCTGAGCGGACGCGCTGCGCCGGTCGGACGTACCGTGTATCGCGCGACAGAACAAGGCCGGTCGCCCGGGCTCCGCATGAATGTCCTCACCGACGTTCGAGTGTGGACCGAGCCCGGTGCACAGGAATGCGATCCACGAGACGTCACCCCAACGCCCTCCGGCTGGAACGCTAAGTAGAAGAAGCGCGGAGTCCAGAGCAAAGGAACGGCGCGCGCGCGCCGGTGGATTGCGAGTAAAAATACACGTCGTACAGTCTCGACGGACAGACATTGGGACTACGAGTGGGCGTGCGCCGCGCCCGGGCGCACGCGAGAAGAAATAACCGCGTCCAGCCCAAGCGGGCGCGGGGGGGGGGATCGGGAGGAGTACACGTACACGATACAGCGCTGCGGCGACGGTCCGTCGGGGGTGTGGGGGACGAGGTAGAGGGGCCACAGGGGAGAAGGGAGAGAGCGAGTCCGAGGGGCGCGAGAGAGGGCGGGGCCTGAGTCCAGGAGAAGGCACAAGGAGGAGCGCATGGGGGATGGGAACGCGGGGTCAGCACGGCGGGAGTAAAGGGCTGGAGGAGAGGGTTTTGATCAGAGAGGAAAGGGCATAGGTCGTCGAGCACGGCCGGAATGCGGGGACAGAGGGTGAAAACGCAATAAGGCGTCGAGAATCTCGGCCTGAGCTCATCTAATCCTTCCGCGGTCGCTTCTTGCGCTCGAGCTCGCCCTCGACCGCCGCCGCGTCCGCGTCATCGCCCCCTTCTTCGTTTTCTTCGCGCTCCCGCTTGCTATTGTCCTTTGAGTTCGGCGCGGTCGCGGCTGCCACGGGACCGGGCTCGGTGGACGATGGTGCGGCGGCGCCAGGGCCTGCCTTGTGGCTGCGGAGAAGCTCAAGCTCGGCTTCGAGCCGGGTACGCAGGTTGCGCTCTTCCTCCCACATACGTCGCATCTCCTCGAGCTGCGTCTGGAGGTCGCCCATCGCTTGATCCATGAGCAGCTTCTCGAGCGTCCACTTCTCGATATTCCGCGCCTCGTTCTCCTTCAGGTGGTGGATGTACTGCACCGCGCGCGATAGGATCGCGCCCTTGGCCTTCTCGCCCGAGCCGTTGGGTACGATGCGCCCGAGCTCATTGATGCCTTCGTTGATGTTCCCGCGCCGCCGGCGCTCCACTTCTTTCTGTTGGTGTCGCGCACATACACGCAGACAAGGGTGATAGACAGTCCGTGAGCCGGAGGACAGGGGCGCGAAACATGCGAAGGGCACGTACGTGGTTGTCTTTCCGGATCCGCGCCCACTCATCGTTGGTCATCGTCGCACTCCGGCCGCCGCGCCGGCCCGAAGACTTCGTGGGGCTTCCCTTGTCGCCATCCGGCGAAGAGTCATCGCCGTCGCTCTGCTGGCCGGCGTCGTTGGGGTCGTTGCCCATTGGCTGTGGCGCCGCGTGCGCCGTCGCCTGCAGCACGGACGCGAGTGCGGAAAGCTGCCCGAGGTTGGGTGGGCCGCGCGGGTGCGACGAGGGCCCGGGCTCACTGGGGAGGGCGCCCGCGGGGATTGGTTGCTGCCCGAGGACGTGCGGCGGGAGCTGGCCGGCTTGGGGCAAGAATGCGCCCTGCGATAGGTGCGAAAGAGCCTCCGCAGCGGCAGAGTCCTTCAGATCGCCTCCCTACAAACAAAAACACAACATCGTCAGTATGCATTGACCTCCGATGGATACGATGAGGCGTTGTAGAGTCAAGGCACGACTCCGATAAAGCCGCCGCCCTAAGGATAGATAGGCGCTACGGGCATGTCCAGGCCCCTTTTCATTCAATGTGCGACGGGCCTTCGATGGTCTGCGCGCGGGGCTTACGAACACGGAACAGAAATATCGCGGGGGTCGGCTCCGATGCGTAGTGCAGATGGCGCACGCGCGCCCCGACGCGATCAGCGGGGCGAACGTGACCGATGCGCTCGATCACGTGGAACGCGTGCTATACGTATGCGAGCGCGACTGGAGGTGGATGTGCAGAGGGGACGTTGGGGCAAGATGGGGACGCGATAGCAAAGGGAATGAGGATGGTAGACGTACCCTGAAGATATCCGGGATGTGCTTGAGGAGCGTAGCGATTTGCTCGCTGTTCATGGTCCCAATAATGCTTGCGGGAATATTGGCCGCTGGAGCTGGGGGCGCGCCCGGGGCTGTCGCTGTGGCGGGGGTGGCGGAGGGAGCGTTGGTGAGCGCGGGATCGTGGGCTGGTTGAGCTGAAGCCATCTCCGGGGCGAGCAATGGACGTTGTGCTTCGGGTGGGGCTATTGGGCAGTTGGAGGGCCTTGAGCAAGCAAAATCGTCGAGAGCGAGATCCTAGTGTGGCCGAAGCGGAGCAAAGTCGTAAAGAGGGCGGCGATGGGGGCCTCCTCGCCGTTGGGAGCGATGAGCTCGAGGGACAATTGCGGGGGCGGATTGATCACGGGGGAGGGAAACGAGGTCACGGCCAAGTCACGAGGGCGGTTATATAGGCCGCACGTGAGAACGCCACAAACAGAGTACAAGCGAGCCAAACACTGCCATCGCCTGCGCACGGGCCACTTGCCCAGCAACTCCCCGCCAACAGCGAAGGCCCAACGGACGTCGACTTCCAATGTCTGAAGGCAGGGAGACCCCCGGTTACATACAGGGAAGCTAGATCAGTGTGTCCGCAGCTGTTTGCGTTGAATAGACTGACCTGTGCACAAGGCAGTTCCGCAGCACCTTTGTCCGTCCCGACGGACGCCCTTACTTTCGTCCGAATGCGCAGCGGGGCGTGGCTCGCCTTTACGTGGCGTCCTGAGGCTGTCCGCCGTGAAGGGGAAAGTAGACGGAGAGCGGGCTTTGCTTCATGGGCGTAGTGGGCCAGGTTAAACTCGGGCCACACCAGGCCACACCTCACGCGTCCGGATTTGACTGGATTTGATCCGCGCCATGTGTGCGGAAGGAGGAAGCGGGGGTGTTGAACTCACCCTCCGAGGTCAGACGATCGACAACGTCGGCCATACACCACGACGCTGCAAACGCGCAGTCCCGGCATGCAGTCCATCCCTCGCACGTTTCCTTTGGCCCGCGGGCAATGTGCACTATCCAATCTCCCGTCCTGCTGCGCCGCCTCCACTAACTGCCTGCTGCGGCCCATATCGCGCACTTAGTATAACAAACATGCCTCGCCGTGCAGACCGTTTTCCGCTTTCCGCTTTCCGCACCCTTTTCCTTTTCTTCCTTGCCCTTGTCACCCGTGTTTGACATCCCAGCGACATCTTGGACGACCCGGCGACGTTCTTTTGAGCATGCTCGCTGCCTCCCCGCTCGCTGCTGCTATCCTCGCTTCCGCAACAGGAGCCACCGCCACCTATAGCCTCATAAAGGAGTTTTCAGGAGATAACTTCTTCGATGACTGGGGATTCTACGGGAACTACGACAACCTCACGAACGGTACGTTCCATTTCAGCGCCAGCGTTCGAGAATGCACATTCAACTACACTCGGGGCGCAGGCGATGTTACTTTCGTGACCAAGGCGAACGCTACCTCGGAGAAACTTGCGTACGTCAACGACGCTGGCAAGGCGATCATTACGGTGGACAACACCACATCAGTGGTCTACAACTACAAGCGTGATTCGGTGCGTACCCTCTCTTCTTCACTTGTTCTATAAGGGCAGTTGTCGGTCTGACACTCTGGGGCACAGGTTCGCATCGCTACTGTGGACTACTACCCGGTCGGATCGGTCATTGTCTTTGACGCGACCCACCTGCCATATGGCTGTTCCGTATGTCTTTTGTATTCCCTCTCTCACGATCTTGTCTAAGAGATCGCGATCATGTGCAGGTATGGCCGGCGTTCTGGACGAAGGGCATCAACTGGCCTGCGGGTGGAGAGATTGACATCGTCGAAGGCGTCAACCTGATGACTGCCAACCAGATGGCCCTCCACTCTGACAGCGGCTGCAGCTCTTCGTCATCCGCCACGATGTCCGGTACTGTCGGCTCCGTGACTGATTGTTCGAACGCTTCTGGGTGCATTATCGAGGAATCGCAGTCGAGCAGTTATGGAGAGGCGTTCGCTAACGCTGGCGGAGGCGTCTGGGCGACCGAGTACTCGACGGACGGTATTAAGTGAGCCTGTCTCGTATCGACTTGGAAGCTTTCGCTCATGGCTCTTACTTAAATTTAGGATCTGGTTCTGGAGTGTGAGATTCAACGTCGATGCCAAACTGTTTGTGTTATCTGACGTGCGACATTTCAGCGCGACAATGTCCCCACCACTATCTCGGCCGCTGGCTCTTCGATCGACACTTCGTCTTGGGGCACTCCCTCCGCTAACTGGCCCGCTTCGTCTTGCAATATCAGCGAGTACTTCTCTGGTCAGCAACTAATCCTCGACATTACTCTCTGCGGTGACTGGTGCGTCCCTCGCACGCATGTTCTATTGGCACCCGCTGACCCCACTCCCAGGGCCGGCTCTGCATCCGTCTACAAAGCCACCTGTGGTGGCGACGGCTCCGCGACGGCGTGCTACATCAACAACGTCATCAACACGCCCACCAACTACACGAACGCGTACTTCGAGATCAACTACATCAAGATCTTCTCGAGCTCCGAGGTGGTCCTCACCCCGACCGTCTCCGGTTCGTCGACGATCCTCGTCACCGAGTCCGCGACCGCGACGTCGAGCTCGTCCTCAGCCTTGCCCAACGACGACAGCGCTGCGCCGTCATACGCACGCGCGTATGCGGCGTTTATCGAGGCGACGATTCTCAGTGGGGCGTCGTGGCTCTTGTTGTGATATCGGTTGCATGGGCGTTGACATCTGTAATTGCGTGACATAGGCGACATGGACGTTACCCTGCTCTGTTTACGTAGACACTGGCTTGGTACATAGCCGTGATTGTATAAGGTATCGCTGTCTACACTAAATGTTTGAACAATCTGGCCGTCTATCTGACTGCGCTACCTGGCGAAGTGATGGGTAGATTAGATTAGATTGCCAACGTGACGGGCTCCTGGGCATCGACGCGCGTCTCGTCTGGGAGACTCAGGCCCAGGGGCGTCCTGCTCGTCGCTGAGAGTTGTCCTTAGGCTTCCACGACTGCATAAAACCCCGCACTCTGCCACCTATGTCCCGTTCATAGTCTCCGGGCCCCCTCATCTCTCTCGACTCGCTTTTCACGCCCCATGACGGCCCCTACTACGGCCCCCTCCGAGGACAACCTCAAGGCCGCGCTGCTCGCGCTCAAGGCCGACAACCCCACGCTCGGCGTGCCCAAGATCCACGGCCTGCTCACCTCCGCACACCCGGAGTGGACGGTGAGCGAAAAGCGGACCCGGAAGGTGCTGCAGTCCGCCGGGCTCGTCCAGACGTCCGCGGCGAGCGGCGCCGCCCCAGGCCAGGTCTTCCCCACCTCCCGCCTGATCGACGGGCTCGACGTCGCGCGGTGGACGTCCAAGGTAGAGGTGCACTTTTTCGGCAAGGCGAAGGGCAAGGGCCTCGTCGCGCGCGAGGCGATCCCAGAGGGCGAGGTGATCTGGAAGGAGGACCCGTTCGTCCTCGCCCCGGAGTGGTGCGTCCCCCCCGTCTCCAGCCCCCACAGAACCGACCGCTGACGCGGACGGCCGACGGGCAGGGAGATCTACGACATGCAGATGTCCTCGCGCGCGTGCGGCCACTGCTCGACGCTGCTCACCGCCTCCGCCCTCGTCGTCCCCTGCGCCACCTCGAGCTCGAGCACGCCCTGCCCCGTCCACTTCTGCTCGCGCCTGTGCCTCCAGCGCGCCGGCCGCGCGCACCCGCCGCTCTGCGCGTCCCGCAACCCCGCGAGCGCGCCGCTGCTGCACTTCGCGCGGCGCAACCAGTGGATGGCGCTCCACGCGCTCGCGCAGGCCACCGCGCGCGTGCTCGCCGCGCACGAGGCCGACGCGCAGGCGTTCGCGGAGGACTGGGAGGCCGTGCGCGCGATGGCGCAGCTCGGGATGGAGGAGCGCGCCAAGGGCGGGTGGCTGAGCGCGGAGCCGGACCGCGCGATGTGGAGGCGGGCGCACAAGCTGTACGTCCAGGCGTTCCGGGAGCCGGCCACCGACGCGGAGAAGAAGCGGCTCGCGAAGCTATTTAAGAAGCCGCTCCCGCAGGACGTCGTCGAGACGCTGTTCGAGTACGAGGCGTTCCTGCAGGGGCTCGGGCGGATGAGTCTCAGTGCGTATCTCTCCCTCCTCGGGCACCAGTGTGGCCCTGACTTCGCGGTAGATCTGGAGGCGCACGGCGGGCTGTACGTTCTGCACTCGCACCTCAACCACAGCTGCAATCCGAATGTCTCTGTGCGGCACCTCGATCAGCGCACAGCTCTCTCGCGGATCACGCTCATCGCCCGGCGGCCCATTACGCCCGGGGAGGAGCTCTTGATCACGTACGTCAACCCCGACATGCCGCTCGAGCCGCGCCGGCGGAACCTGCTCGAGTGGGGCTTCGGCAAGTGCATGTGCGAGCGGTGCATCGTGGAGGAGCGTGAGAAGAAGGAGCGCGATGAGGTCGAGGGTGAGAATGGGGAGGCTGCAAAGGAGAACGCCGACCTCGAGGCGGAGTTGAAGGCGGGGCTGGGTGTGATGTGAGTGCGACGAGGAAACCAAAGGACTTGAGTTTCAACTTCGATGTATACTGCATAGCCATAAGGGTAGACACCGGTCGCGATACCAACATCATGTCCGAAATCTTATAAGTGAACATTAAGGCGTCGGCGCGATGAAGTACGAGTGTACCCTGCGCCTTGTGCTAGAAATCGCAACTGTGGGATATGAGGCTCGTCGTCTCTCTAATTGGTCTTCATTGTGAGCAGATCACGGGGGTAACGTACAGATGCACAATGGTTGGTGATACTCGCGCAGATTGACGGCGATACAGTCTACCCTCCTTCCCGATTATTGCTGGCCAAGCAACTTCTTGAGCAAGGCTCCGCCCATCAGAGTCACCTTCTCCACGTCGCGGCACGTCAAGCTGTACCGCAGCCCGCGCTCGAGGATGCCTCCCGCCTCGACCGCCGCGCGCGCAGCCGGGTCCTTGAGCGCGTCGAAGTTCGCGATGCGCTTCTCTGGCGTCGTGCCGTCGATTTCGAACTTGTCGACATAGAGCTCGTCGATGCCGTGCAGGTGATCGGCATACATCGACGAGGTCGTGATGACGAGGCTGCGCGGTTCGAGCAGGAGGCGGAGGACCGGCTTGGGGTCGATTGCGCGGCCGGTGCGCTGTGCCTCCGGCGCTGAAGGGGTGTCTGAGGGGGCAGGGGGGTCGTCTGGTTTGTATTGGTAGTAGTTGAAGACGGTGTGGGCTCCGAGGGAGAGGGTGGCGACAACTGGATGATATGCGGGACCGTCTTCATGGGGCTATATCGAAGCATCAATACAATATTGAAAGGGAGGGGATACACTGGCATTGACCATGATTCCTTGACCAGGAGCGTACTATAGTTAGGACAAAGGTGAATATGGATCGGAATCTGAAGGCACGAGACAGCTCACTTCGTTCATGATGATGTGATTGGGTTCTCCGTGTTTGGAACCCTCGAAAATTCCTGTGTCGCGAATGCGGCCGATGAGGTCAGGGCTGTGGGAGACATTCAGACAACGTCGTACCGTTAGATGGCCTATTTATGACACTCACTACATGTTCACAAAGTTCGGCATCTCCTGCGGTATGAGGACCTTTTTCGCAGTTAATTCCCCGCCTACTCGAGGCTGAGTAATCAGATCCCCGCGGACTGACACTAGCACTTGCCCCATATCTGCAGTCTACCTGCATATGAGCTCCATAGTCCGTCGAAGTAGCGCGTACCAAATCGCTCACCTGCGGTTTTGGAGTCGCTTCCACCACGGCTGAGGTGCGTCCACGATCTACACAAAGATTTCAGATGCGGCAGTTGCTGCGGTAGATTTGTGGCCGTTTGGTGCTGACCTTTCTGATCAAATACTCTTCCTCTTCTTCGTCTATGAAGTTAGGGACGTAATAGGTTGTTTTTGTACCAGGAACGAGGTACTCTTCGAGAGCTTTGGGGTGGCTCATGTTTTGGTCCTTGATGAAGAGCGGTTCTCGGGGTCTCAGCCACCAGTGCGCACCCAGTTGGGCGCTTCTTACTGTTCATGCACCCCCGTCTTTTCCTCATCTTCCTTGTTTTGTCTTCACATTCGCTTGCCCCGCTTGACAGTTTCATGACGCAGGTAACGCCCCCAAGGCACCATGCGCGCATGCCCTGGTCAAATGCTCAGTGCTGCCACTGGAAGACATGCCCAGCGACAGCCTCTGCTGCGCACCTTGCCACCTCATGGTCCCAGTGACAGTGGCGGATTGACATGATCCGGCAAGACCATCGCTCTGAAAGTACGCTCTTATTACTTTTTTTCCACGTTCTGACTGGATGAGAAGAAGGTGGGAGAGCACATTGTCCGCAAAACCGATCACAATGGTCAAAATGGGACCCTGCCAGGCTCGAAATCAGCGGTCGCTAGAGTTGTGAATCTGAAGTTTCACGTTCGCAGTCAGCCTATGTTAGCATGCCGTCAGGTTTTGACAGAACTCTCGCTGCGCGCAAGTTGAACGCTGGGACTCACCACATATCATGTCATCCCGGACTCTTGTCTCCCCAGAGAACCTCCCCTGCGAACGACATGTCCGCCGCCATCGCCGCCATCCTCCTCCTCTCCCCCGACAACCCATGCAACACCACCGTCGTCGATGACGCCACTAGCAAGGCACTCTACGTCGTCCGCACTGAGCACCCGAAGTCCGGCACAGTCACGCGCGTGTATCGCGCTCACTCTTCCGATGCCGACTCAGACGACTCAGAATCTGAGCTGGGGAAGAAGGCCGGAGGACACAAGGGCAAACACGAAGACGAGATTGCGTCGCTCGAATGGAAGAGCACGCGTTCCGACCGGGTGACTCTCGCCGGCTTTGGCGGACCGATGTCTCTTCGCGAATGGCTCCATCCAAGCCTTATTCCCTTCCGACGGTACCGTTGTCTCTAAGCTGTGATCATGCCAGCGATACTTAAACGACCTCGGTGTCTCACCCACAGGGAAGTGTCATGGAAAGACCGCATGGGCCGCAAGTACAAGTGGCGCGGGAACGAGCCGGGACGCCAGCTCGAGGTCCGTTCATCTGCTCCCATCTGAGTCTGTCTCATGGGCCTTACATGACCCACTTCCACAGCTGTACTCCGAGGACGATGGCTTCGCCTCCCTCATCGCGCGCTTCAAGCGCGTACACCGCGACGACGCCGGCGTAGAGAAGAGCGCGTGCTTGCTGTTTACCGCTCGCGGGCTCGAGGTGCGCGACGACGCCGTCGTCTCATTCCTCTTCCTCGAGCGCGCTCGGCGAGAGCTCGAGACTACAGTTGTGCGGACCGCGGACTCTCTCGCGGCGGGTGCGGCGGTCGGGAATGCTGTATTCAATGTTAAGGCCTGAGATAGTGAGCGGATGCACATGCGGGCAGGAGTTTGTAAAGGTTCACATATGCATAGCCTGTAGCTAGTATGCCATGGTTGTACAATTAGGCATAAACACAGTAGCAGTATGGTTAGGTAAAGCTTTGCGGGAAGTAAGGTGACAAATTCGCATCGATTTGCCTCCCAGTCGTATGCGAAGACCCGCGCCTTGGAGCAGAACCACGGCCAGCTGTGCTCACTCAGAACCCATCTCACGTTCGGGTTCTGAAATGGTCGGGGCATTGCTCTGAAACTCCGACCAGCTCTCCGCACTGCAATCTCTCGGTGCGCTTCAGACGCTTGCCTGTTTCATCATCGAGCGGACCCGCAGAACCTTGGTATGCCAACGCCAACGAATGGCGCGTATCGGCCTTTGCCGACGTACGAGATGCGCGCTCGGAGCCTGGCGCACTCGCGCACCTTGTACGTGGGTGTCCACAGCTGCACATGCTGCACCTACTGCCGATGGATGCCGGAGTGCTCAGAGAACGGGAAGAGGAGGCGAGTGCGGTAGAGGGACGGGGCCGACCGCCTACGCGAGCTCTTGTTCGCGGCCGCGGCGGTGCCGTGCAGGACGCGGACGGTTTGCGGTGCGTTTGCGGGCTGTTTCCGTGTCTCCAGAGGTGGAGCGTGTCTTTTTCGTACGTGCGGCAGTATTTAGGGTGGTAGGATCTGCGACGTGGAGTAGTGGCAGTGTGTGGCGGGCCCGTTCTGACTTACGAATCCAGATACACGTTGGCTACAGGGAACAACTCCGATGCGTACCGCAGCACGCTCTCCCTCACCGCAAGCCAGTCCTGGCAGCTCGATACCACACCACCTAGCACCAGCTCCTTCAGCGTGCGCTGCGTACACGTCGTCCCCTTCGTCAGGTCTTCTTCGTCCACGTTCGCGGAGAGCACCGTGGCGTCTATTCCGGGAACGCGCAGATGCAGAACCCTCAGGCCTCAGCTCCAGGCAGCCCCGCGCGAAGTGCGCCAGCGCATCGATCGTGACGCGCGCGCTCCCCTCGGGGAGGTTCGAGGTGACGGGCGCCAGCTCCAGGTTGGTGTACAACCGGAGGCTCTCGAGCGCGGGCCACGCACTGACCGCTGCCTGGATATCTTCGGAGGACAGGGAGATCCGGGGACACTTCAGATGGAGAGTGATCGTGAGGTCGGCGAGCGTGCTCAGGGCGCTGAGGGTCTGGAGCATGCCGGAGAGCGGAACGACGGAATCCTGCTCATAGGGGTTGTCCCGTTTGATCGCGATGCTCATTGAACGGAGGCGAGACCAGTGGTTGGTCATTGCGGCAAGGGCGGTTTGGAAACTTGACGAGTAGAATTCACACAGTGAGTCGTGTGTCGTCTGGAGGGAAAGGGAAGAGAGCGTGGGTGTATGCAAGTGCGTGATAACTCCCACGACACGATGCCACTGATGTGGACCCGTACAGAGGAGGTTGAGCGCGCGGATATGCGGGAGTTCGAAGGATCTCCGCAGAGTAAACCGTGCGTTGTTGATTTGGTAGAAGTAGAGCCCGAGGGACAACTCCGTGAGAGAGACGAGAGACGGGAGAAGTCGAAGGTCTTGGATGTCCTTGAGGGAGCGCAAGCGAATATTCCCAAATTCCTTGAGCGACGCCAGGGGCACGAGAGTGCGGATAATGAAGTCGAACGGTATCAGGGAGTGCGAGATATGGACGCGTTGCAGGTGGGGACACGATGCGCAGATCGTTCTGAGCACGGCTAGCTGATGTGCTTGTGCCACGAGCCGTTCACTGTCAGTGTGGTCCTTGCTGCGGAAATGGATTTCGACTGTTTTGACCTCGGACGAGAGAAGGGCCAGCTCGCCGTTGTCAAAGGGTCTGCCGTGAAACAACAAGGCAACGAATTCCGCTTGATTGAGACACGGAAGTATAGATGTGCCGCGAAGGAACTGCGGCAGTTCCTGCCAGACGGAAGGTCCCCCACGAGACGAGGGGAGTGAAATGGTGATCTTTCGGACGCGTGATGCGTATCCACTGAACCTCTTCCAGTTTGTATGAGTGCAAGGGTCCTGCGTCAACGTCTACCGTCCCACACGGACCCGTCAGTTGAATTCCGTTTTCGCGGAAGTTGATCGAACCTACAAATAGATATGAATCTGCGGTCCTTGCCGAAATATTGGACGGATTTTCCTTCGACCTTAGTTGCGAGATACCAAGAGTGTATAGGAGAAACGCAAGTGGGCGATCGTTGGGGGAAAGATGGAGCAAGGTAAGGGCGACTAGGGAGGCGGACTCGTGGCCGGAACGTTATGGTCACACAGACGAACGGTGTTCCCCTGCGAGGCTAGGGCATCGGGCGTATTGAACGGAGAGCGATATTTCACGATCTACGCAGTCCGAGTGGAAAAGGTTTTCAGCGTGAGACACTTCGTGCTAGTACTCTTGCGTGAGTCGTTGACAGTTGTGCACCGTCCGTCGTACACCCACTCAACCACGAACTCCGACGTGCCATCCGCTTCAACTCCCCGCCGACGACTGGATGCGCGACATCGCCGACGCGCCTCGCGGAGCACCTTGCATTTCTGCGCTCGCCGCTCACGCTGGCGACCACGCCCCATTTCCACGTCGAGCTCACCAGGCGCAAGTCTGAGACGATGGCAGTCACGGGGCGTACCTGCAATCTCCCCGGGGCCCCCAGTCCGATCTATTTCGAAGCCAATAAGGTACGTGTAATGGGTGGAGAAGCTGCGGAGGACATGCTCATCTATCGGACATGGTCAAATGCGATTTTCTTGGTTGTCGACAAGGAGAAGGGACACGATGATGCTCTCGAGATCTGTTTTGGTGATCATGATGCTCGTAAGGTTCAGAGGATTCCGTGTTTCCCGATGCTTTAATGCACCTCGGTATGTGGTTTTATTAAAGGATGGCCGATATTACTGATGAGAGTAAAACATTATGCACGGAAAAACCGCAAGAGCTGGATTCGAAAACCTTGCCCAGATGCAGCGCAAGCGCCCGCAGCACTTCATCAAGCGCTCATGTTGCGCTGACTGTCTTCCTCTCACCCAACTTGCTCAAGAGCCAAATAAATTGGTAAGTCACCTGGGAAAACCATCCGCGACTTGTGGATACATATGAGATGGTCATATTTGTGCCCCAAGCTCATATTCGCAGGTCTGAATCGTCATACAGTTCACTAGCTGCCGATGGTAGATTCCAAGCGTTTCGCTGGCACGTCGCTCATGGAGAACAGCATCTCAATGCCTTGCATGTGCATGTTTCCGGAAGGTACGTGCGCGGGCAAGAACGTTCAGGTGCTCAAAAAGGACGACGTGGGGCTTGTCCACCGCTGGCGCTCACAACCAGGACGCCCACACAAAACCCTTGTTTGGCAACTCTTCTGAACTCCGCCGTCCAGCCGGGGCCTGACTCGAGCACCCCAAATCATTCATGGGCTCCGTTCTCTCGGATTAATGCGCCGCCGCTTGAGCTCTGCGACCAATCCGCGACAAACGACGGCCAGCGGTGCCCCCTGGTCGCCGTGATTTTTCCCCGAGTCTTCTCGCGCTCGGTAAGTAGCTCGTTCTGTCGGGACTCGGCTGAGGACTTCTGTTGATTGAAATCAAATTTCCAGGAACTGCTGTGAGATCCGAGAGCGACTTCTCACCGCGAAGCACCTGGTGTTGCTTGGGCGCGGAGGGGTGTAGAAGGCGATTGGCCAGCGCGATACTCGGGATCCCAGTATCGCGGGCCTCGACGGGCCCTTGTGGCAGCCGAGCGAGCAGCCTTGTGCTCTATGCGGATCTTGCGTGATGCGGTCGCCGCTCGGGATTTGCGGTGGAGTCTGCCAGGCGAGGATAAAAGCCCTCCTCCCCCGAGTTCTCCTTCCTCAGAACCCCCACCACCCCACCACCTCGACGATGCTCTCCCCCCGCGGCGCGCCCCTGCTCATGCGACACACCACTCCCTCACTCCTCGGCCGCATCAACGGCGGCGACGGTAACATCCTCACCTCCGGGTGACGATGAACAGAGGCATCTCAGTTCCGACAACTGCCCTCCTCTCGCCGGGTTGGCCTCCAAGCGTGTACGGCACCTCGAAGGTGAGTTGTGTTCGCCATCTCCGTGCGCCACTTGCGCTGACCAACCCACTAGAACTCGGGTCCCATGTCACTCACCTCGTCCGGCACCGAGGCTCTGGCGTCGCTCGCGCGTCGCCATCCTCACCGCCATATGGGCAGGCGGGAGACAGCGTGCAGCGGTTTCGCGCCGCACCGCACGTGGGGCTGAGGAGGAGGTGTGTGTGCACTGCCCTAACCTCGCGGTCGTTGCCAACGGCTCGCTCGAGCCGCGCGAGACGCACTTCAAGGCTGACTGTGATATGTGCGTCTTTCCCTGATTCTCTCCGCCGACGTCGACGCTGACTTCTGCATAGCAGCTATTATGCCTGCAATACAAACCCCCGAAATTGTGAGTCACTTTGCCTCCATCGATCTTGAATGTGATCTGAGTTCAACCGCCCAGCGTCCTCATTCGAGGCCGGCCGTACATACAGGCTTAGTAAGGGTGCGGTCGATCGCTTCCCGCCGTCCAATCCAGCGGCGAAAGTAAGGCATGGTCCCGCGCCAGGCAGCACGCACAGTCCCGACAGATGCCGCTCCGCTCAGCCTGTCGGAAAGATTTGGCTCCGGGAAAGTCGTGCGTACTGCCCTCATTTGGGGTCGTCTTTCTTTTCTCTTGATAGCTCTCGATCTCTCTCTCTCCTCCCCACATCTATGCCTACGAGGACGGCGATCGTCAGGCGGCGCGCACGACCCGATGAATGCCACTCCGTGAACTATCGCGGAATGTTTTCCAGGCTCCGGGACACTCGTACGCGCCAGCCCCAGCTCGGCCCGTCCTTGACCCCTCTCTCTCTCTATTCTCACTATCGTCACTCTCATCTCTATGCCTATGTCTAGCTATGTTAGGGGCGGCGGGGGTCCTTACGACCTCCGTTTAAAAATGCTCCCCGAGGTACTGGCGCAGGCCTCTCCGTGGCCCTCGGGACTAGTACCCGTCGCTCGCGCGGCGGGGAAGCCAACATGCGCCTTCACTGTATTGCATCGTACTTGTAGACGAAATCCCGATCATATCGTTGTTTCAGTGTCAAAAAGTACGGCCATTTTCTATTGGAATCTTCGAAAATCCTACTAGCGAGGGTGCCCTCGCGAAGTCGTTAGCGTCGACGTAGCGGGCTTTGATCCGTGGAATGCGGTGGAGAAAAGGTTGGTGGCTTTCGAGTCCGAGCACATCAAATATGTCGCATCGCAAAGAACGGCCCAGCCCTACGCGGTGCGGAAATCCAGACTCGTCATCGGAAACACCGCCTCCACAAACCCCACGATCTCCGCCTCCGCCTCCTCGCGCGACGCCCCGACAACCTCCACCTCGCCCAGCCCGAGTGTGCGCATCGCCAAGTGCGGAGCGTGCCCCACGCGCGCCGCGTCGAGCGAGCCCGCCACGAGCGCCGTCCAGGGGAGGTGCATCACGCGCAGGCGCGGGCACGCGCGCGCGACGTGCGCGAGGACGTCGAGCGCGACGCGGGCGCGGGGCGCGGCCCTGAAGCGCACGGAGAAGTCCTCGAGCGCGGGCCACGCGTCGAGCGCCGCGCGCACGTCCGCGGACGAGCACGCGAGCGCGCTGTGGCAGAGCTCGAAGCGGAGCGCGCGGAGCTGCACGAGCGGGAAGAGCGGGGCGAGGGCCGCGCAGAGGTTCCGGGACGGGGAGAAGACCTCTGGGGTCGCGCCGTTCGGGTTGATCACTTGGATGCCGAGCGTAGTGAGGTGCGGCGCGCGGGCGACGACGAGGGAAAATAGGGAGTTGAGGTTGGGGAGGAGTTTGTCGTGCGAGACTTCGAAGGTGGTCATGGAAAGGGAATGCAGAACGGGGAGGTGGGTGTAGGTGAGGATGTCGGTGATCCGTCTTTCTGGGAGCCGCTCACTTCCAGCGACGTGAGGGTACTGAGAGTTGCGGTTTTTGGCTGCAGTCGAAGGGCCCTGGCCAGAACGGAAAATGTGAGAGATTCCAAGGCGGGTAGAATGGCCATCGACTGAAGATCTTTAAGCTGGAGGCTAGGCTGATTGACCTTGACGGATCGAAGATGTTTCAGACCGGACAGAGCTTCTGGCCACAACACCGAGTTGACCTCGACGCTTTCCAGTGACGCGCAACTTGCGCAGACGTTTTCTGTGACACAACAAATGGCTGACATGATGGACGGTGACCAGAAAGTCGTCGGAAACCCGATGAAGGCCTCCCGTACTGTGGGTGACAAGAGTGCAAGCTGGCCACTGTCGAATTCGAGCGGCGCGTTCGTCCCCATGGGCTGGCTAGTGAACGTGAAACGGCGAAGTAGGGGCAGGATGGGTTCTTCGTGAACCAGCGCTTGAAGCTCCATCCATATGGAGGGAAGTTGCAACGAAGCGAGCGGGGCTAGATGTATCTCGCGAACTGCGTGCGCGTACTCGCGGAATCGTTCCCATCGCGGGTGAGCGAAGAGGTCCTGTGAGGAGTTGAAGTGCGAGACCGTCTGTGCGCTAAATTCTCAGCGTCGGTGATGCGCGCTGTATGAGATGGAGCTGCTTACGTAGCACCATCCTGAATTGATGTATTCGAAGCCTTTGAGTGGACGATCACCCTCCCTGGGCTGGCTATGCCGAGAGCATGAAGGAGATGGACTAAGGGTTGATCGTTTGGGAGTGATCGCCAAAGGACGGTGAGTGCGGGGCAAGTGAACTCTCGGCAGGAGAGAGCGAGGGCAAGAAGTGTTTTCTCGCCGTGTTCTAGATGTCGACAATAGGTGAACGTTTCGAAAAGCACGTCTTCAATCTCGTGAAAGGGCATAGCTTCTACTCAACTAGGCCGCCGTTTTGACCTTCAGGTCAGCGACTTTTTTTGAGCGCCGGATCGCCGACGGACTTACTTGCTTTAGGGCGTTAAACAGGGTTCAGGGGTATAGTTCATGTCTGATGCATTACTGAGCACCGCCTACTTATAGAAAGAGAGAGAGAGAGGGCAGTTCGGTCACCCGGAGGTGACCCCGGAACCCTACTTAGATAAGTACGGCAGCACGCCGATTCCCAAGGTAGAGAAACCCGATCGGAGCTGAGAACGGTCTAAGAATGACGCTCAAACCTCCGCGAACGGATAGTCGATGTAGCCGTGAGGATCTTCGGTGTTGTAGAAGAGACTGACGTCCCACTCGGTGAGAGGAATGTCCTTCAGCAGCCGCAGCGGCAAATCGGGCTGTGGGATGTCGACGTTAGCACATATGCCCCTCTTCCACGAACACCGGATATGCGCACATTGCTGACCCACGCTCGCCCGAATCCGATCAGCTGTCGATCTGCAACCTTCATCGCAGTCGCCCGTGTGTATCCTCCGGTCGTAACGAGCGGGCGGGGCTGCCAGATCTTTCGGATGAACTCGTTCGACTTCAGAGACGAGCGGCTCAGCACGGGGATCCTATAAAAACGACAGGAGATCGCACCTCGCCCTCTGCACTGGCACGGAAGCGGCCCCCGCGATTCCCGGTTCGACAACATGGAGGAACGCCATGTTGGGGTGTTTGGCGGCCATTTGCTCTACCAAGTGCGAAAACGTCGGGATCGGATCCTCCATACGCATCCCTACAATCCCCGGTGTGAGCGCGCGATCGCTTCTTAGAGACACTGTGTCCACGCACCTTGGAATTTCCCCCAAGGGCTCAAGCGGATTGCCGTCTTCTCTTCCCCGACCGCCGCGCATACAGCATCCACCACCTCAAGTGTGAACCTGCATCGGCCCGCGATCGAGCCGCCGTACTCGTCCGTGCGCCTGTTGACATGTCTTGTATGAACTGGTCGACGAGGTACCCATTCGCGCCGTGGATCTCCACCCCGTCGAACCCCGCGTCCACGACCGCGTTCCGCGCCGCCTGCGCGAACGCAGCCACGTACTCCTCGATCTCTGCGCACACGCCCTCAGCAACAAAGCCCAAGCACCCGCAACCGGACGCGCTCACCTTCAATCGTAAGCGGGCGCGGAACGTCCTCCTCCCTCCCCGGCACGGGCACATCCGACGCGGAGACGTACGCGAACCCCGGCTCCGTCTCGCGGATGTACCCCACGCGCGCGGCTCGCCCGACCGCCCACAGCTGCATGAAGATGTACGAGCCCTTCGCGTGCACGGCGTCCGCGACCTGGCCCGTGCGCGCGCGCGTCAGCGTCCCTCGAGCCTCCGTACGTTACGCGGATACGGGGAGACGGTGCTCACGCGCTTCCACCCCGCGACCTGCGCCGCGCTCCACACCCCGGGCGAGTTCGGCCCGCGCCCCTCCGCGGCGCGCGACACGCTGGTCGCCTCCGCGATGAGGAGCGTCCCTGAGGTGCTCGCGCGCTGCGCGTAGTGCTCCTCGGCGAGCGCGCCGTGGACGCCGCCCGGGCGCGCGCGCAGGCGTGTCAGCGGCGCGAAGACGACGCGGTGCGCGAGCGTCAGGTGCCCGACGCGTGCGGGCTGGAAGAGCTTGCTGGGGGGAGGGGAGGGGGCGTCGCCTATCGCGTGGAGGTGGAGGTGGAGGGAGAGAGCAAGAGCGATGTAAAATAGCGCGAGACGGGAGTCCGACTGCAAGACCTGGAGGCGCCGGCTTGGTCAGCGCGAGGACCGACTGCCGTACGTTGGAACCAAATCTGAGAGATGGATGGGAAGAAGTTGCGCGGAAGCCTCAAATAGCTTCGAGTGAGCTGTAGAGATTCGTCAGTGCACGCTCTGCTGAGGAAGCCATCTTACCACGTCGGTAGGCAGGACTCTCCCAGGCTGGGCTCAAGGATAACGAACGTCGTGGATTCTCGGCATTATCAATACATGGACACTGTACAGTCTAAATGTGACCCGGGACGAAGCCAATGAGTGCGACAGCGATACAACGATGTGGACGAACCAACGATCTCCCCTTCCACCCCACAGCACCCTCTCACGACTGCAGCAGCCCGGGCGCCTCGTAGTCCATCGGGAGGTCCTTCCGCTCCATCCACGCCGCGTCCCCCGTCCCGAAGTCGACGCCCTTCGCGCAGTCCAGCCGCCGCCGCGCGGGCAGCTCCTTGAGCTCGACCCGCCCGCTCTTCGCGCTGCCGTCGCCGCCGTGGCGGACGACGACGTAGTGCTCGCCGTGCCAGCCGACGAAGTCGAGCGTGGGCAGGTCCTGCGCGATGCTCCGCGCGTGCGCCGCCCACTCCTCCGTGTGCAGCTGGTACTCCTTGTCCGAGAGCAGGTTCGGCTGCGGTCGCCGCCGGTTGCTGTCCAGGTGGAGCATGCTGATCGAGTGGAAGACCTTGAACGCCTTCGCGTAGTGGTGCTGCTGGGAGGTCAGGAAGAGCACGCTGGACACGAGTGGAAGAACGCACGATGAGCTTCTCAGAGACGGCAGTCTCGAGGTGAAGCGCAGAGAGCTCCCGCGGGATCGCCTTGAGAAGGATGTGGAGCGACGCATCGTTGAGTTTCGGAATCCGCACCCGCAGCACCCGGAGTCCCTTGAGGGCCGGCAGGACGCTGTGCACCAGGTCCCACGGGCAGTTTCCGAGGTCGAGTCTCCGTAGTTTCGGGCGTTGCTTGAGGAACTGCGCGACGCTCTGGAACAGCCCGAGGTCATCGTCATGCCCGACCATCACGAATCGGAACTCCTCGAGGTGCGGCAAGAACGTGTGGACGCCGTCGATGATGTGGTCGCTCCCAAAGACGACGCTTGCCGAGCATGGCTCCTCGAACGTCCCGTGCAGCGTCAGGCTCTCGAGCCGATGTGCGTGCGCAATGCGCGCCAGTACGACGTGCGAGATGCGGGTGTCGACGAGCTCGAGCTGCGTCAGATTCCGGATCGTTGCCGACTGGAATGCGTGGTCCCATGAATGGTTCCGCTGCAGGTACGCGCCAAGCGTGAGGTGCCGCAGCGTTTCCTGGTTTTCGTCAAGCACGGTCCGGACCTCGCCCATGTCGGCAAATCCGTCGTCGTCCTCGGCACGCAGGATGAACGTGCGCAAGCCGTGGAAGCCGCTCTGTCGTGAGGGCCGGTCAGAAGGCGGATGCCGTCGGCGACAAAAACAAACGTACCACTCCGACAGCGTCAAAGTGCCAACCAATGAGCCCAAGTGTGTGGAGGCGTGGTTGTGCTTGAAGTACGGCCTGTACGAGGTCCGCTCGTAGCTCAGGATACCCGATCCACTCGAACTCGCGGAGTGCAGAGAATGCGGGAAGCGCTGAGATGAACATGCCTGTGACCGGGATGAGAAAGCGGTAAGGAAAGGGAGTGCGAGTACTGACGGCAAATGATGTCGAACATGTCGTTTTCTTCGTACGCCCAGTGTAACCGAAGTGCTTTGACTCGCCTTGCGAATGTCGGATCCGCCTTGACTCTGTCAAAGATATCGAGGCCTCGGTTGTGTTCTTGGTCCTCGCCAAAGTAGAGGTCGACAGTGTGGAAGATGAGCCGTACTGCAATGTCCCTGTGGAAGGCCGAAACGAAAAGCCATGTGCGAAGGTGGTAGCGGGGGATAAAACGGGCGATGCGCTCCCAAATTTCTGGGGGAGCCCTTTGTGAAGCTGGTTCGTCGACGAAGTGGATCTAAAGGCAGCCATGAGCATTTGCCTTGATATGGCAATAGCAACGTCCACTCCTCCACCTCTGCCTTGCCAAAAGCCCTCCAAAGAGTAATGGGCGTGCAGGGCGTATGCACTCTCCAAAAAGCCACCTTCCGCCTCTCCTTGCACGCCTGTGCCACAAAACTGCAGCGACCATTCTCCACCCCGCGTCGTTGGTGCGCATACATGAAGTCGCCCTCCCTCTTGGATGCCCGTCCCAATCGCATCGACCAGTCATGACCTCGTCCGTTGTGCACGACGCCCAACTCCCCCCACTCCCACAAATCTCAAAAGACGCATATGCTCACCATATCGCTTCTCCTGAGGAACCCCTGCAGCTGCCGGTTGGACGGGTCGAGCTTCGCGACGGCCTGGAAGTCGGCCTGGGCCTTGGCCATGAGCCTCTCGCCCGCCATCTTGCGCGCATTCCCGCGGGCGAGCAGGGCACGCGAGATGTCCTGCGTCTCCAGGTTGGGCGTGCGCAGGTACACCTCCAGGTACTTCTCGACCTCGTCGCCGTATCTGCACGCCAACGCCACGGTCAGCACGAGCACGGACGCCCGCCCGCCACACGGGCGAGCGCGTGGGGAGGAGGAGACGGGGACGGGGACGGGGACGCACCGTCCGGCCTCGATGAGCGCGAGGGCGGTCTCGAGCAGGAAGCCGGCCTTGCGGACGTGGGTGAGGGACTCGACGGCGTCGAAGACGGTCTGGGTGAGCTCATCGTGCGCCTGGGTCTGCATGCTGCAGGAGGCGGCGGCGGGAACGAGGGCGTTGTGGAGCGGCATGGCGCGGGGCGAGCGGCATGAAGCTAAAGACCGTGGGCTGGCGTGAGCGTGGGCGTGGGCGTGGGCAGGCGGGGTCGAACGAGGGCCCGAAGCCGGGGAGGCGGGGGAGAGGAAGTATGGAGACGGCGTGCGCGCAGCTGCGCACAGGGTGCCAGCCGTGCGGGGCGCGGGCTCCAATAATGCCCCGGCAGATCTGTCCGCCCCGTCCCGGCTCCCTGGCGGTGGTCCCAACTTGGTCCCAACAGCGTCCGCGGCCCGGTCTCACGGTGCAGGCCGCGGATAGAACTGCTTGCGGGAACACAGACCGTCGTCGAGTCGCACCTGCCGCCACCATCGAGTGCAGGCCCCGAGCCGCAATACGGGCGAGTGTGGCTGCGACGTTCCCCGGGGAACAGCCTTGTCTCTGCCCGTTTTGATTCTTTCCCATTTCACGTCGCTATCGTATCATCCACGGACGTTCACAAACGCGGTCCTTGGCGAGTACCGTCGCCACCCTTCTGCTCGTCCAACGCCCTCCACGCTCATCGACATCCCTCGCAACGACACGCAGATAAGCCACGAGCTAGCGGTGAGACCTCCGGCCGCTGCAACCGGCCCGTTCCTCGACCTCCGCGCGACTTTTCCACCTTCAGAGGCAGAAAGGTGCCTCTTGCCCCCTTCATTATCAGGCCCCCTCCGGCCCCAGAAGCATCCCGTCGATCCTAGGCCCTGACAGGCCTCAGTCACGGCGATCCAGGCAAGTCAACGTGCCGCGGACTCGCACACATCGCGGCCCGCCGTTACGGCCACTACGGCAGGGACAGGGCAGGGCAGGACGGGGCCCACCTTCTCGACCACCTCTTGCCTGAAGGCGCAGTGGCCGACTCCGTGCTGTGGGACACGATGATGTAGGAATGAACGTAGAAATGATGCCGTGTCTCCTTCTGGCCGGATATATGCGCGCAGAAGGACTTGGCGGAGGCGGAGGCGGAGGCGATGGTCCGCGAACCACCAGACGGAACGGCGGTGTGTGTTCGCCATACCGCGCCCTCTCCCGTTCAGCTCCCTCTCTGATTCTTCATCCGAGCCTTCAGATGCAGTCGCTCCTGCCCCCCCCTTTCCCCGATAACGCCAACGCGGGGCAACGCAGCTCTTTCGTTCCGAAGTTCGGAAAACTTCGAGAGATTCAGCCGCAGTACGCTCCGGTTGCGGGGTGACGCGTCTCGACTCTCTAGCCTCCTGGAACTTTCAAACTTCCAAGCCACGGGCTGCAACAGCGACCGCCGAACGTGCACGAGAGAATCTCCTACTCGTCGGATGCCAAGGGGCGGAGCATCCCAATCCGCACTCGTCGTCTCCAGGTATGCCAATCAGTATGTCTCCAGTGAACGTCTTCTCTCGGGCTCAATCTTCGGACGCGCAGGAGCCCCGCCATCATCCGTGCCGTTTAAGGGAGGTCTCACCCGTCGCGCCTCAAGGCCTCACGTCCTTGGCATGGGGTGCGATCTGGTGCGATGCTCGGAGCGGAGGCATTCACTTGTCAGAACGACGACAATCGAAACCCTCGTGTAGGCACAAGGAGGCTCGATCGCGCGCCATCTCGCGTCGGGCGACGCGTTCTCCATTCAAATATTCATCCTCCATACGTACGTGGTGCAGCTGTATTGCGCGTGGCTGCCACATGTGCATATTGGCGTCGGGTGTGTGCATGATGCGCGGCTGCTTACGAACTGGAGGGGAAGGGACGTTCCCGGAGGCGCGTAAAGCCAATAGAGCCTTATGTGCTTGCTCGTGACGATGTATGCGATCGATATTGATGCAGCCATGCTGGGGAAGAACCAAGCAAACGCGATGACTCAAATTGGAGGCCGGATCCAAACGCATACATCGTGAGACTCGGCGCCGCGTGCTAGTAGAGGCGAGGCGGGGGCATAAATGCCTAGAGAGACATGCTACAACACGATGAAGGTGCACCTAATGAAACAAACAGACAAACAAACAAACAAATCGAGTGTCAAACAAACAATGTGCGCGGCCGAGCGGCGAGAAGCTGGATAATGGAAATGAGTGAGTGTGGTAAGGAGCGTGAGGACGCCAGGGTAAGGCCATGTCCGATGGGAACGTAGAGATCGGGGGAGGTGTGCTGCACAAGAGAGGAAGGGAGGGGGTGGGGTGCTTTTGCGCCGAGCGTGGACGTGCTCTTGGTGGGACGTGGTGTGTTCCCGCCGCTCAGAGGATGAGCGCAGAAAGCGACACAAGGCCGCACGCAGCGAGGACGCCAAGGACGCCTTGGTTGGAGGAGAGCGCGCCACCGGTGTTGCTTGCAGCGCCAGTTGCGGTGGCGGAGGAAGACGAGGATGTGCGGGAGCCCGAGGGCGAGGTCGCGGTGCTGCTCGCTGCGGACGAGACGGAGACCGGAGCGGCAGGCTCGGCTGTGAGGGAGGCGCGATAGGAAGTTAATCAGTCACACTGCACACGCGCGCGCGGAAGACGAAGGGAGCGTGCGCAAAAGATATACTCACATCCGTTGGGCTTCATGGTGAAGGCAGTGCTAGATGCGAAGACGTCGGTCTGGTTGGTGGTATTCACAAACTGGACCTGGTAGTTGTCTCCGGGGCGAAGAGTGACATTGGTGCTAAAAATGGCGACATGAGCCTCGCAGAAGTCATCGTCAGCCGAGACATTCTCACATCGTGACAGACTGCAGAATACGTCCTGATTAGTTGACCAGGAGGTAAGTGGAGAGAGCGAATCAGACGTACAGTCTCGTTGACGTTCACGCCAGTAGCAATCGAGAAAGGTCCGTTCAGGGTGGCATTGTCCGAGTTAACGATGACAATGTTGATGGGACTGGGGTCGCCTGCGGCGAACGACCAGGAGATGGAATTGGAGGTGTTGAATACCCTTCGAGGCGATGAGCTCCATGCGCGCGCGGCGTATCGAAGGGTGGCTCACCAGAAGGCAGACTGGCTGGGACCAACAATGTCAAGGGCCTCTAAGCGTGGTTTAGCTCTACGCGTCTAAGGAGCCGGGGCTAAGAAGAGAACGCACGGGTGACCGCGATGGGGGCGACGAGGGCAGCGAGGGCAAAGGAGCGCATGGCGTGCAGCGAGGGGGGCTGAGGAGGCTTGTAGCAGCGAGGGCGGGGGGAGGGAAAGGCAAGGGACCTTGATGAACTCCGCGCGCTCGCCGCCTTTTGACGCGTCCGGTTGCTGGACGGTGCTTCGCTTCCCACGGACGCGCTGCCTGTCGCGGCGGAGACCTTGTTCTGCCCACCAGAATCCGAACATGACGGCTTGATCAATTCTTCCTGGCCAGTCTTCCCTCGCCACGCCCAACTTCCGATCGCCCTTGCTGGCAGGAGCGATGTCGATGACGTCTTCAACTCGTGAGCGCGTGACTCTTGGCCGCACCTTTCATTACATAACATCCTGGCGCTCGGCGTCGTCCTCAAATTCGGAGCGTCCTTTGCTCCGACTATACTCGTTCTGGCACGATCATCGTCATCAAGGCGAGGAGGAGTTTGACAGATGGGACGAACAAGCATCTCCCCAAGAGACACTGTGGACCGAGCTTCGCGCGTTCACCGTTGCAGACAACCCCATCCTGCCTCGATCGGCTTCATAGTTTCGTTTTCATCGAAGAGTATAAGCGCGCTAGCTCTCCTGTTCGGTATCAAAACGGTGGGCTTGCCCTCTTGTCGCCATCAGTACGACGCGGAGAGCTACTCCACAAAAGATCCCCAACATCAGCAACCGTTTGAGCAGAACACCATCATGAACGCCCCACATCCTCGCCTTCCACATGTTCCTCCACCTCCTCATCGACCCGGATGCACGCCCTCGGGAACAGCGCAGCGATGAGCGCGACCCCCGACACGTCTTCCCTAGCGTCCCCATCGCGTCCTCTCCGCACCAATGCGAGCCGCCCAATCTCCAACCGGCGCAACGCACGATGCCCGTCCCCGCCCTCCTCTACCCCCACCCGCGCGTCCGCCCAGACAACCGGAAGGCGGACCGCGCGCAGGTGCGGACACCCCCGCGCGAGGCGAGAGAGCGCCGCGACGTCCGGCGCCGTCCGCGCACTGTGCTCGGCGCGCGGGGCGGGGACGACCGCGAAGGCTAGGTGGAGCGCGCGGAGCTCGGGCCACGCGCGCGCGATCGCGCACAGGTCGTCGGCGGAACAGTGCATGCGGGCCGTGGGGAGGACGAGGGAGACGTCGTGCAGGGCGGGCATGGCGAGGAGCGGCTCGAGGAGGGCGCGCAGGGGCTGGGGGAGGTCCGGGTGGGGCGCTGCGGCCTCGATGATCTCGTCGATATGGAGCGAGGTGATGTTGGGGTGGTGCGCGGAGAGCGTGGCGAGCATGGCGAGGAGCGGGGGGAGCCCGTCGAGACGCGCGTGGAGTGGGATGGAGAGTCGAAGGGCACGGAGGGCGGGGAGGTGCACGGTGTTGAGGAAGTCGCGGATGCTGCGGCTGTAGCCGCATGCCTGGAGGCTCTTCAGAGCGGGGAGCACGAACGGCGGGCCTGCGAGGAAAGCGAAGAGGGAGAGCGATAGATGCTCTAGTACTGGGGCAGAGGCGAGGAGCGTGACGTCCCCAGAGTCGTAGGTGTTGTTGGGGAGGTTGACGGTTCGCAGGCAGGGGAGGTGCTGGACTACCCGAAGATCCATCTGTACGGTCGACGATACAGAGATGATGTTCGGGCAGGATAAGAACACTTGCTGGAGCGCGCGAGAGAGCAACGCGGTTGAGGCATATACCCCGCTACGTTCCAAGGTCACCTGTTCCAGACCTGGATGGAGCAGTGGGAGTTGCCCGGAACCGCAACCGTAAACGTCAAAACCTCTAAAATACTTGTTGATACAGATGGTCACAGAGGTGAGTTGCGGTAGTATCGGCTCTTCGCCCATGATCAGTAATAGATCACTCCACAAAGTCGGTCCCTTGTCCCAAACGAAAGGTTTGAGGGCGATGGAATGGACCATACAGGCGTACTGTCGAAAGCGCTCCCAACCGGAATGGGTGGGTGTGCCGGTTAAGACCTGCGAGACACTCACGTCAGAGGCAAGCAAGTAATGACTAGGACAGCCGCACTTGCAAAATCCAAACAACATTTCTTGTCGCTGCAATAGAGATCGGAACCGCCGTTCCGGGTTTCTGCGAGACCGAGAAGCAGAAAGAGGGCAATCAAGGGTTCTTCGCCGGGCAGTGATCTCCACAACCGTGCAAGAGCGGGGCGTGTGAAGTTGCGGCAGGCGAGAGCTAACGCAAGGAGAGTTCGACGGATGTATCTTGCCCGATCTTTGTCACCACTGGGCTCCAGGTAGCTGAAGATGTTGTACAGGATGTCTTGGACGGCGTGCCAGTGAGCCATATCACGATGAGATCTCGGTGAGAGTGCAGGCGTCCGCGTCAGTACTTCAGTCACGCCGTCAGCACACGAGGTTGTTACCTAATCTCGAAGACAAGGTGGACACTACCCATGCCATCAGCCCAACATAGACATGGTTTCTAGATGAGACGCCATGACGAGGAGGTGGAAACCGTATGGGTCTAGATGCCGCAGACAAGGTATCAGGCGTGGTGGAATATTTGCTTGAAGACGATGGGGAGGACAGAGAAGATGGTAATCATTGGGGGACGCGACGTACAACGACTGCTTCATCCCAGAATGAACGCGCCCGTACCTACACTCTCCAGCACAATCTTCCGCCCCTCCAACTTCGCACCACTGTCCAGCACCTGCTTCGCATGTCCAACCGCATCGGCGTCCACCGGCATCTTTAGTGACGAAAGGTCGAACTTGGTCTCGGCGTAGTTGAGGTTCGTCGCGAGCACAAGGGTGCGGTCGCCCACGGTCCAAGAGCCGACGTCAACGCGGCTGACAACGGTGTGCTCGAAGGAAGCGTGTGGGTGGAGGATGAAGGCCTTCATGTCCGCGGCGAGAGAGCGTGAGAGGAGGGCGGCTGACGCGGTGATATCATCGGAGGACGGCGCGTTCCACGATACCACACCTAGAGTTGTACAAACGTGAGTATATGCGCCTCACGAGCACAGCAGAACACGCACCCAGTGCGCCGTGGTTGATGGCGAGGACGCTCTGGACGATGAACTCTTGGCCGGTAGGTACGCGATCCCAGTACTCGCTGGCGCCGAAGCCTTGTGGGACTGTCCATGCGGCCTTGGAGAGTTCCCAGCTGTCGATAAAGCCGCGTTGTGCAAACTCATCCATGCGCGTACTGATGTCCTCAAATTCGCCTTGGCAGTTGTCACAGCCACAGTCTCCGTAGTCCGGGGTGCATGGAGTGTTCTGGATCAACGCTGTCAGCAACTTCGTCTCGTACGATACTGCCCTAGGCACTCACCCAAACGGTCGAGTACGTCGCGTTGATGCCGATCATGTACGTGTCTTGCATGACGATGTCCGTCCCAGACGTGTACTCCGTCCAGTAGTAGTTCTCGCAGTTGAGCACGAGCGAAACCGGGTGGTAACCGTCCAGCGAATAGATGAGGTCGTAGGCGATGGTCGTCGCGTTGAGGGGGTCGGAGGTCCCATCCGGCTCATCGCCGGTGTACCAGAGGAGGAGGGCGGGGCTGTTCTTGATCCTGTTCACCTCTTCCGTGACGGCAGTGTTGTTCATATACGTCCTGCCTGGAGGTAGGTATATGCGCATGTAGTCACAACAAAGAGGACATACCATCTCATGTCGTACATCAGATAGATGCCAACCTCCTCCATGCGCTGAACGACCTCCGCCAGAGCGGTCAGGTTGTCGAAAGTCGGGATGGGGTGGATCTTGGGGAATATTTGTGGGTGGAACAATGCAGCATGATGTGACAGTGCTCACCACGGTGAAGCCCTGAGCCGCAATCTCGTCGATGACCGATAGGTTTGTAAGATATCCGTCAAAATTACTGTAGAACCCCACTGGGAAGACCGTCTCGTACTCTCCTCCCATCCCCGTTGCGGGCTTCGCAAGCAGGGCCCCAGTTCGCATGTCCATCTTCGTCACCGAGCGACCATCTGGCGGGGGCGGGAGGAACGAGAGCGCTGAGGTCGTGGTAAACGTCTGCTTCCCGAGTGTCGCTGAGCACTCCACATCGAAGGGCGTTGTTTGCGGGTCGAGCCCCTCCAACGAGAAGGGCAACTCTGCCTTGGACGCATTCACTGCAACAGGGCCCTTGGCGAGCGTTTTGCCCCCGACTTTGACGGTGACGTCGAGGATGGCGCGGGCATTGTGTGACGACAGATCAACCGGCGCTGCGCCCGCGATTTGCGAGAACGTGATGGGAGCGTCGATTACGAAAGTCTGGGGAGCGGAGGCGTCTTCAGAAAGATACGGCTTGATTGCGGGGGAGCACCGTAGAGCGAGGAGAGACGTGGACGAGGACGCGGGGATCGGGAACTGTCCTCCGGGGTCCATGGGTGGGTCCGTTGACATGTAGTTCTTGCCGCACCTACGAGGAAGGAATGGAGCTGGTGTAAGCGCATGCTGAACGACGACAAAACAGGGGTTGCAGCCCAAAGCCTGACTAGGAAGATGTTGCGCATACACCCACAGGACGGAGTGAGATGCGAACAATATCTCCTTTCATCTCGTCGCCAAAGCATCCTCGACGCAAAATGCCCGCGTCGCAAAAATAGGCGGAAAGTGCTCACCATGTCTGCCCAACGACTTGAGGGACAAACACCGCAAGCGACAGCAACGCAACAGTGAAGCGCAACATCTCTGAGGCCTGGGGCGGCTTCCAGCGGCGGATAATAGTGAAGATATATGAGGATGACAGCCTCCTGGTGAAGAAGATGGCGACCACATGGAGGCCGCGGTCATGTGGAGAGCGAGAAGACGGACATCATCATTCCTCGCGCGCGTTGCCGGACGTTGTACGGAAGACGGAAGGCAGCATGACGGCGATAGACGTCGAAGAGGGGGGAATGAAAGCCTGTACGCGGGAGAACGGGTGAAGCTTTGAAGCACTGGGCATTGAAACAGCGGGTGGGAGTGGAAACGAAATTGGGCCGTGAGAAATCCGCTTGGTAAGCTTGAAATCATCGCGTGCCAGCGACGAGCGTAGCGTCTTCTTTGCTCTCAGCCAGCAGCGACCCAGCCCTCTACGCTTCCGTATGTCTCCGGAAGCTCAAGTTCAAAGCGAGCGTGCTTCTCTGGAATGCTCTGGTAAGTCGATGTTCCTGTCTTTCTCAGTGATGAGATATTACCTTTCAGTTATCCCTGTCTTAACATCACATGTCGAGATTGCACTGTCATTCTGACCTTCTTTTGCGCATTTCGCTCATCTTATGCTATGCCAATTTACTGATCCATTTTTTCAGGACTTTTGGGAGCTTGGGTACAATATTTCGGCATGCTGGTCTGTCGTGCTGTTGATAAACGCGTCATCTATCAAAAATTTCCCCCGAGACGTATGTTCTCCCACCCAACGTTAGTTGGATCCTTTTAGATCAACCTACGAAAGCGACAAGACTCCCTTCAAAATTTCCGCCACAGTTAGCACCCGCAATCTTGAGGCGTCAGTGCGTACGGGGACGCAGGCCTGAACAGATTCGAGTCGTTTCGTGAGTGCCAGTTCGGTGTCGTCGAGGGCATGTGGTTTGCAGGCAGTTATCTCCTTCGGGGTGCATGTATGACCACGTATGTAAGTACACGTGAAGCGTTTGGGACCATTGTTACGGGCCCGTTCGTCGCAAATTTCCAGCATCTCGAAATCTCCAGGGCAGCTGTGCATGACCCCGCTTCTATCCGGAGATGGCCTGGTTGCCGTACGCGCTGTGTCCCAGCAGTTCTTGAAAGTCATACATAGGTCCGGGACGTCGGAGCAGGTTGTGAGGTCGACCTCTGCCTGCTCCCTCATGCCGTCAAATGCGTCCGCGGATGCGCTTCTCGAAGTCCAGACCTTGCCGATGGCTGTACCCCTTTTAACGGATTTGGCGATTTTGTTGGTACGCGTGCACGGCTTCAGGCTGAGGAGGGTGCAGTTGGCAGTCGAGGCCATACGGACATCCAGATAGCAGGAGATCCTCGGGAGGAGAAAGATGTATCGAAGGGCAAGTGGTCGCTACAGGGCGCTGAGCGCTGGGTCGAAAGCTCCGGAGGGGCCGCACGCACTATGCTTGACGATGGGGGCTCCTGGAGTATCCTTACTGGCCAGGTTTGTGAGAGGCATCAACCTCCCAGTTGGCACAAAGACGACAAACTTGCATATTTGAATGGCGAAGGCTGTTGTCTGAAGAAGCGCACTTCGCCCAGGCTTCTGCGCACAACACGCCTCGCGTATGGCAAGCACCACGGTGGAGACGTCCCGCGCACCGGCCGATTTAGTCTGTCATCTCACCTTGAGCTGCACAACGGCACTGCCAGCTTCCCATCTCATGAGTTCTGATGACTCTTTGCACACGCGCAGCCAAGTGCGCCCACATACCTGCCGTGTGATCCCATGGATCGCCAGATCTGGGCGCAGGGCGAACGCGCGCGCCGGGGCCAGCAGGCGACTCCCGATCTCTCTCCCTCGCACAATCTACGCCTCCGCAAGCATGCTGACAAGTTTCGACGCGTGCGTCAAGCGCGAGAACGAATCGCCATCGACAATGCAATACAATACACAGAAGGGACATTGTAGATAGATAGTAGTACCACAACAGTCGGGAACAAGGGCACGACAATGACGTCGGGGGAACATAACACTGGAAGGTAACGGTACACTGAGCAGTACAGTACAAGTGCGACGAGTCCGAATTCCACGACCTGGAGACAGGGAAGAGGGAGGAGATCGACAAGACCGGTGCGATGGGGCGGCTAGGAGCGGCCAGAGGAAGTACAGCATCTTCAGCGTCGATGGGTGCGAGATAACACGCTCCAGTGCAAAGCAAGTGCCGCGGGTCCGCTGGGATACGTGGGCGCGAGATAGGTGAGCCGTGCTAGGACGTTCACGATGGAAAATCTTGTGCCGCGGGCGAGGTGGGTGGCGGTGAATAATGGCGGCTCCCCTCACTGTGATAGAGATGTTCGATGGAGTGGAAGAAGAGAGGAACGTCTTTTGGTAGAGATGGATTGGACGCAGAAGGGGATGGTCGAGGGGACGGGGATTGTGGAAGAGCCTCGCTGAAAGGGATTCCTGCGATATCCGGGGGTGGAAGCGATGGGGCGACATCGTCGTCCTTCTTCTCAACGTATGTGGCGTCGTAAGGCTCAACAAGCGTGGCGCCGGTGAGTCGTCTACGACGATCACTGATTCTCTTGCCGACCTCGTCGGATGGGGTTTCTTGCTTGCTCACGCGTGGTGCCCCGACCTTGGCGCGCACCGCGGACCAGCAGCGCTTGGGATTCGCCTTGATGAAGACGAATTGTCGGATGCGCGCCGTGACGCTATGCTTCGAAGGAGGCGACGAGGCGAGAGTACCGGCATTCGAGCTGATCGAGTACGGCATCTCCAAGGGGAAACGTTGGGAGTTTCGCGTCGTCGTCGAGATCTTCCGACTTCACGTGTGCAGACGCTAACATTTACACTTGAGTAGGAATCGCTGGCCAACTATGGGTATGCCCACCTTCGCTCTTAAGAGCTTGCAGCGAGCGCTCCTTCTCTCTACGGAACGTGGACGCGTGAAGCTAAGAGACATGATCAGATATAAAGCCCTTCGATCAGTCATGTCAGGGTAACATACAGCGATGTCGGCTTGGATTTGCTTCAGATTACGGCAGTATATGCGCACGTTTATCCACGTTGTCACCCAGAAAGCCAGACGTTTAAACCAAGGGCGTTCCTGGTATAGCACCCCGTGGAGCTCCATGACATCCAACTCGATGCTACAGATGTGATCTAGTAAGTCCACGATACCCTGTCCAGATATACAGTGACGCTTACTCGGCGATGTTGTGGCTAGTTGTCGCGAAAAAGACCTCCTGCACAAGTCCGTCGGCTTGGACCTTCTGCAGGTACTCCCTCGTCTCGTTTCGAACTCTTTCGGCCTTCTCCACAAGACCGGTTGGGGAGTTACCGAAAGGTATGCCGTGATGCAAGCTGTGAGGATGCCAAGGACACTTGCCACGATGCCAACGGCAGTCCCGAAGTCGACCATAACGGCTATGACAAGGAGTGTGACGTGTGGAGAATACAAAGACAGGAAGGCGCTGGTGGAGGGCGATGAGCTGGCAGAGTGGCGAGGGAGGTCGAGGAGGGTTCCTTGAGCTGGATCGAGAGTACTGTACATATATTAGCGCATGGGGCACTGTGCGCACGCACCCGGCTCTGGGCGACGCGATCTGCAGATGGGGAAAGACCGGCATGTTCAGATGTGGGGCCCATGCGCGATCCATCAGAGTGTCCGTTCCGCGCTGGCACGCCCGTCTTCTCGTCTGCCTCATGCGAGGGAGATGATGAGGCTGAGTGAGCGGCGGTGGGCGAGGAGCGCAAGGGCTTGAGCGCCAGTACCAGCGTCTGTACAGATTGGGCAACGCTCGGGCCTCGAGGCTGGCTCGTTGTTGCCACGCGCCCATGGCGAGTCTCGCCAGCGGAAACACGCTCGAGCCGGCCTTCGATCGCTGGCTCCGATGTCGTCCACGGCTCCTAAGAAGCTTCCCTTCTGGGCCCTCTTGCAAGATCAAAGCGATATCGACAGTCAAGCCCGCCTCAACCAGGCCGGTCGCTATGACCTCAAAGAATATGAGAAGAAGTGGGTTGCCCGGCAGCCCGCCCTTGACGCACGCAGGTACTCGCTAAGAGCGCGCTACGTCCCCGGGTGGCAGCCATCGTGGTTAGGCACCAACAGACGAGCCCTGTATTGTGAGGACTCAATTGCACGATAGTGAGCGCCCACTCTTCTCTTGATGTTCCCCGCTGACAGAGCGGTGGTCAGATACCCAGCGTCATAGACGCGACTCGACAAGGAAATGGTCAGCTGGTCGCCATCAAGACTGTCGAGTCGTCTCTAGAGCTCAAAATAGCGCAGTTCGTTTCATCGCTGCCAGGTTCCACAAACCACTGCGTGTCTGTGATAGACGTCTTTCCGGACACTCTGGATCCTGGCATTACCTTGATGGTCATGTCCTACCTACGACCGTACAACAACCCACCCTTGGCGACCATTGGGAACTTCTCACTTTCATCGACCAAACTCTTGAGGTACGAACCCCCTACATGGAGATTCTCCTAGCATCCTGACTCGCCTCTCCGTCAGGTTTGTCGTTTCTCCATGGTCATCGAGTCGCACATCGGTGAGAGCTAACATCGTCCGCGGCGTACCCAGCACTCACCTTCAATATGACAGAGATGTTGCACCCTCGAACATCATGATGGATGCTCGTGCAATCTTCCCAGACGGCCACCATCCTGTCCGACTGCTATCGACACCCGACGCAATGTACGACGCCAAATATCATTCGCGAACGGGTAGCGCTGTACGCTACATGTACATCGACTTCGACTGCGCGGCCATGTTTGACGAAGGCGAGTCTCCGATGGTGCTCGGTGACATAGGTCGCGATAGAGAGGTGCCCGAACTCTCCGAAACGGTGCCGTACAACGCCTTCAAGGTCGATATCTTCGCTCTCGGGAACCTGTATCTCAAGGAGTTCTTCTTGGTATGTCTACGCGACGTTTTCGACTACAGGATACTCTCTAAACTTTCGCATAGACGCACAAACATATGGAATTTCTCCAGCCAATGATCGATCACATGAAACAGCAAGATGCGCAGGCGCGACCCTCCGTAGAAGAAGTCATACGGGAGTGGCAGGAGATTCGCGACAAAAACAAGAACAGGGCGTCATGGCGTCTAGCTCTCAAGACTGAGACGTCTGTCTCGCGGTTGGTGGAAGGCATCCAGAACGTCACTATGAACGGCTTGGAGAGCGTTTTGACCTATATATTATAGATGTGAGTCGCATATCAGGGCTCGCGCAGATACGTTTTTGACCCCGCCTTTTCGCAAGATGGTGTATTACAGGTTACTGTTACGCTTTCATGGTTGTCTCGTGCTTTCTCAGATGCTATCCCACTGTCGCATGAACGCGTAATCTCCACGTCGTTTCCCACTGTCCCACCGCACATCTGTACTTCATATCCTCGCACGTCGTCCCTATCAGAGCATCATGGATCCAGACGTCATCGCATATACACATCCTCTGCTAGCTTGTATATCGTACATTATCTCCTCACGAATGCGTATCGCATCGACCATTCGATCGATGCCATCGTTTACAGCGGCGGAACAACGACTCATACTCCGAGATCAATAGGGTTGGCTGTCGAAGTTGAACGTTGAGCGCTGAGCGCTGAGCCTCCAGGAGGCGGTGGGGAGGCCGCGCGCTCGAGCAGCGCTAGCTCGACCTCCGAATCTCTACGGAAATGAGCTCGCAGCCGAGAGCAGACAACCCGTCGGTCCGAAGCCCCGACCGCGAGAGCAGCGAGCCGGACTTGTCGTCCGCGTGCTGGTGAAGTGCGCTGGTGAGGGCCTCCTAGTGAGCTTGAGCTTGAGCTCCTGCCCAATGGCCGCTCCAATCGATGCACCTTCTGAAGTCTATCGTCGACACGCGCACCACGACGGCACAAGAATGCGTTCAATAAGGGGCGAGTCACCGAAGCCACAGGATGTCAGCCGATGTGGCGGATGGTCATTACTACATGAACGCGACGACCGAAGACGTAGCGGGGGGCAGGAGGAAATTGGGGCCGGCGCTATGATGATGCATAATGCTGGACGTACATATATGTATGTAAAAGCAGCAGTCGGAGCGAGTGCGCACGCCTCACAAAACCTCGTCGGTGCAAGGCACGCGCGACGAGACTGCCATATATACGTGGACAGGCCTCGCGCCCAACTCGCTCCGGGGGGGGGAGTTGGAGGCACCGGCAGTATGTATATTTGTTGAGGATGCAGAGTGGATGCAGAGGAAGGAGGGGATGGTGCGAACGAGGCGCAGTGGACGCGCGGTTCTCAGAAGGCGCGACCTGCCTTTTACCACCATCCCCGCACAACTGTCTCTACAAGCCTCGGTCTCCTCTGCATGTCTGGCCACCGTTCACTCTCCGACATCCAGGACATCCTCTACGACGTATTCCCACTCTTGGATCCTGACGACTATGGTGTCGAGGCGCAGCTCATCCGCAGAACCCTCCTCGCTGCTGGACTGACATGTCGCAACTTCATGCGCCCTGCAATCACCGTTCTGTGGAGATCGCTGCCGGGAGAGCGGCCGTTGGTATCCCTGCTGCTCGCCCTGGGGATGGCGGGGCCTCGGTCGGAACCTTCAAGCATTGACATCGATGGGGATCAACCAAGCTGTCTTGCTATCGTGAGTACTTTTGGACTATTGTCTCAATGCGTTGTGTAACCAGCCTCAGGGCTTGTGCACCCTCCCACCAGGTGGCCTACGCACCCATTCCCACTGGGGTCGCTTCCGTGAGTACGCGAACCAAGTGCGCAAAATCAACCTCGATACTGTTGTGTGGAACTTTGGTCCTTCATTATGGAGCGATTTGCTGCCTTCGATGGACGGAGAGCCGATCCTGCCGCGCCTCCTCTCCGTGCGCGTTACTATCAAGAACATGGTGGGTCCGTCCAGCCGATCCGGGATTGGCAACCTCCCACTGTTGTCGCCCACTGTCAAAGACATGACCTTGGTCGCGACGAATAGGCATCCAGTCTCGGCCTCTTCATTCTCTGCCGCAATTAAAGCGCTCTTTACCTCTTGTCCAAACGTCGAGCAGTTGTCACTTCCTTACTGGGTGGACCTCCAGCTTACCCAACATCTCCCTAATCTTCGTCGTCTCAACATGGACAGACACTTGTGGTCGGCAGCGCATCTCTCCTCCCTCACCTCCGCCCTTGTTCTCGATCACCTAACATTCATGATATGCACGGAGTCTGCACGAACTCCCTTCACACAGGCCTCTCTTGCTGACCTCGGCATTGGTGGCGAATGGGAGAACATCCACGACTTCATTGACGACACCAATCTCCCTGCGGTACGCTCCTTGTCCACCTCCAGCCCTCTACATCGGTCTTCAGACGCCCTTCGCGACTTCCCGGCTCTTCTGACTCTCATCCCCTCCCGTCTCCCGCATCTGACCAAGTTGCATCTCCATGCCGCCCCGAACATGGTCCCCGAGCAGCGCGCGTTCGGCCGTCCGCCGCCCGTCCTTCCTTTCCACCCCAACGCCTTGCACGAACTCCTCAAGCCGCTCTTCTCGCTCCGCGACCTGGTAGACTTCAAGCTGAACCTCGAGGACCTGGTGTTGCGCTACTCCTCCAACGACCTCCGCTCCATTGCTGCCACGTGGCCGGCGCTCCACGCGCTACACATCACCTTCGAGACGTCGGACGGCGACGGCCGCATCCCAAACTCCACGGACGGAACGCGCGCACGCCTCGACGCGCTCGCGCACCTCGCGCGTGGATGCCCGCGGCTTCGTGCCTTACACCTCCCCGCGATGGACGCCTTATCGGAGACGATCGAGGGCGTGCGCGCAGAGTGGCTCGCGGGCGGGATGGAGCGAAGGGCCAGGAGATGCTGCGCGAGCTCGAGATCGACCGGATTGTGTTCGTGGACGACGTCGGGCACGTGGACGTGACGGCGTTCATGCGGATGTTGTTCCCGGGCGTGCACCTCCCGAGCGAAGAGCAGACACCGATGATCGAGGTGAACGACGAGGGAGGTGGGCGGTCGTTGCACATCTAGCGTATGGGCTCACGGGTAAGTGCTACCCTTCGATACTGGTTCGTCCTGAGTTCTGATTACCATACATGTTGCCATCCATAGTGACAGTCCGGAGAGTCGAAAATATGAAATGAGGATGTACGTTGCAAGCAGTTCTGAATATGTATTTCTCTGCTGGAACAATATTTACGATACCACACGCCGTCGGGATACCGTTCGTATCGTACAAAACAGCAGACATAGAGAAGCATCATCAAGGTCGCCACTAGGGAGCCCAGCTCGCAAAGGTCCTCTTTCTGCCTCCCAAACTCCGATGGCCTGCACACGCGGCAGAATGAGCGGCGTTGTGAAGTCGTGGATTCAGTTCTGTCGTGGTTCAAGGAAGAGTTGGTCGCTCACCTATCCGACCATTCCACTTTTCTCCCCAAACCACTTTCGTCACCAACCGCTCCCATCACCAGCTCCGGTCAGATCGCACAGACGCCGCATCTCGAGGGATCTGCGAAGGAGCCCGGCTGGGGTCCAGGTTCGGAAAGAGCGCGTGCAAGAACAGCGCCAGGTCGTGCGTGCTGCAGCAGCGACGCTCGTCGGTCAACGCAGCCTCGTCCTCCCCGGGATCGAAAAAGGCCTGCGCTGGAAGGTGGAGCACCTTCAGGGCCAGGTGTGCCTTCCATCCCGCCGGCGGAAGCGCCTTCCACGCGTCGGATCGCAGATTGACCCCGAGGAGATGGAGCTCGACAAGATCGGGACAGGCTTCTGCGAAGTGGTGGAGAACGACGGGGTTGACCAAGGCGGTAGCTTCGGGACGCTCGGCGGGGCGCGAACGGGGCGGGGTGGCGTAGGGAGTCCGGGTGAAGGGGGAGTGCGCCATGAGGTCGACGACCCGAAGGCGGTGGGACGCGCGCGCGATGGTTGCGTAGTCGGCCTCCTCGCAGGTGAAAAGCATGTTCCGGGGCGCGACCCCGAAGGCGAACTTCTCGAGGAGAGGCATGCCGGAAAGGAGGGGACAGAGCAGGTCTGGGAGGGGGACCGGCTCGAGTGTGTGTTCGTAGTACGGCGAGGTCTGTTCGATGTCGATGCAGAAGTCGCGAACCGACCGGACAACTGTGGACGAAGAGATTTTGCGCATGGCTTCGAGGCCCTTTTCGGCGACGCGACAGGTGACAATGATGAGGTGGATAGACTTGATGGCGGAAGAGGAACCGAGGTGAGAAATAAACTGGGAAGCGACTTGAGGATGATCGACGACGCATCGGAGCTCGCGCAAGGCCCTGAAGTTGTACAGGTCGTCGTGATACTGATACTCGGGGCCAAGATATATGTTTAGATAGTAGAGGGAATTGAAGGCGCTGACATCTTGAAGAAGTTGCAAAACAGCAGCTTTTCTCGCTTGGAACTCTTCGTTGTCGATTGCGGTCGATGGTCTTACTACACAGGAAGGAGGATTGCTACGCCATGCCGAGTCAAGGTTGATATCGAGGGACATCCTATACAAGGAGGGGAGTGATTTGAGGAGAGAAATGGTGGGGCCGTATCCTTCTCCCTTCTCGTTGCGAGCCAACTTGAACTGAATGGTGGCTATTGAGGATGGGATCAGGCCCGAAGTGACGTCGAATTCCTGGGAGGAAATTACCAGTGTTTTGAGACCGGGTAAGAATGTCCGGTTCTTGTTCTTCGCAAAAATGACGTTGATGAGCTGGCATTCGCTCGACGGCATGAGGTACCCTAGGATCAAAGCTTTCTCGCGCACGCGCGAAGCGCAGTGAAGCAGCCGTGCGAAGGTCTGCTCGTTCTCATACAGGCGATCTTGCAAAATCTGCACATGAAGAAAGACAGTTGTAATGGGCGAAATGCGCAAAATGGGACTGTACTCGCCTTCTGAGTGCGTGACCTAGCGTACCCTAGGTCCATATTTCCCCACATCGCATACAGTGACTCTACAGCATTCCAGCACTTTTGCCTCTCGCCTGTGAGTATCAACCACAGAGGGATGAAGCTGATAAGGGTTCTCCAAACGACTCGGGAAGCCGGTTCCGACATGGCGCGTGAGACGAGTGCAGCATTGAGACATGCATCGCAGTCCTCCCGGTCTCTCCCATCAAAGAGATCGAAAAGGGTGAACAGGATATCGTCTGACTGGAGGGCGCGGAGAGTTGCCATGGGAGGAGGGGCCACATCAGCGAGGAATACAAGGTTCATAATGACTCGCCACGCTTACTGATCCCCCAAGCTTCCTAATATGGTAGCACTGCGGGAAGGATCGAGACTGAACGCCGATTGAGCTTGAGCTTCGAGACCGCTAGTCTGTATATCGAGAGATCCAGGTGACGAGACGAACACTGGAATGTTCGAAGGCTTCCACCAACGAAGACGAGCGCGGACGACCCCTGAGACTCAGTTCAGGATCGAACGTTCGCAACCGCGTGGAAAACAAAACCGACGAACCAGAAATTCCTCAACCTTCGCGCTGCGCTTCACCCCCTCCTCTCCGGCGTGCCCGTACGTCACGCAGCTTCTCCGAAAAGACAGTCCACCACGGCATGACAGGGTGCCTGTATATCTTCTCGTCTTCGAGCAGGCAGAGCGCAGACCTGTCAGGATCGAACCGAGGGAAAAGCGTGTCAAGAAACTCGGCCATTTTTTCTATCCTGTCTTCCGTCTCCACGCGTGGCACGCTGTGCACCTGCGAAGAGAGGTAGAGTATCTCGAGGGGATGCGGAGGCTTCGGGGGGCGGGGGGCGATCTCCCATGTGGCCGACCCAACGGCAAGCCCAGAGAGGTGTAGTTCGACGAGGCGGGGGCAGTGGTGCGCAAAGTGGATCAGGACGGAGGGGTCGGGGTAGGTCCCGAACGCGCGCTTGCGGTGGAAGGACGTGAGGCGCGTCGCCGTAAGGGGTCCGCAGATGCAACCTCCGAGCTTGAGCACGCGCAAATGCCGGAAGGCTTGTGCGAGAGTGAGGAAGTGGGCGTCGGAGCAGAGGATGTTGGAGTTGATGCAGCGGTCGCGGAAGTAGAGAGAGTCGAGCTTGGGGAGGTGACTGAGGCTCTCTATGAGTTCGGGGAGAGAGAGCTGCCGTAGATCGGAGTTTTCGAAGCCGAGCGATGCGGGGGTGGCGGCTGGGCGAATATCCAAGACAACAGACCGGACGGCGCTGGCAAGCGGAGAGTTGGAGAAACTATGGATGAATTCGGTATAACGTTGGATGGTGTCGCTGATCAAGTCGATTCTGGCCGACCCGATGTTCGATGATCGAAGCGAGGTGATGAATGTCGATACGTCCTGTATATCTCCAGAACAGTGAAGGTAGGTCAAGAATCTAAAGGGGAACTGGTAGTCTCCCCGAAGATATGGGATGCGTATACCGTGAAGGTGGTGTAAAGATGGTAGCGTGCTCAAAACGTCGAGGAGAGGTTCAGGGGTAGTCAAACAACCCCCAGTTGAAAATCGTTGAACCTGTCTCATGAAACGCATGGAGTCCGCAAGGGTGGGGATTTCGTGTAAGGTCCCGCTGGACACGGAAAGATGACGTATCGCGGGGACGTGTTGGAGAAACGCAGGGAGGTTGTTCGCTAGCCACTTGTCATTGAGGTCTGGAAGATGCAATGCAGATATAGATGGGGGTCCGATGAACCGCAGGATGCAAAGCTCCTGCTGCGAAATGGTCAACGTTCGCAATGCGGGAAGGATCGAGAGGTTGTTGCATCGGGAGAAGACCGCGGCGATGAGGTTGCATTCAGAAGAGTGTGGGTTGTACCGACACGGTCTCTTGGCGTGTACGCGCGACGCACACCGCTTCATGTTGGCGAAGCGTACTGGGTCGTCGTACGCGTCACAGTCAAGAATCTGGGGGGTTCAGTAGACACGCCAGACGCATTCCGACAGTGCTTTGACTCACTCTTTCGGCGTAGTGCTTCGCAACTACAATATCAGGACAATTTTCATCTTTGGGAGGAAAGTCGAGGAGTATCCTCCACAGAGGGAGGAGCGTCGTGAGCTCCCACCAGAGGACTCGAGACGCGGGTTCTGTCATGGTCCGGGAGACGAGGGCAGCTTTAAGACATGCTTGACGGTCACTGGAATCATCAAAATCGAAGTTCTCAAAGACAGTGTAGAGAATGTCCTCGCATTCAAGAGCATGACGAGGGTGCATAAGCAGCGATGGTAGCGGAAGGCGAGAGATGGTGCCAGTGTGCCCAGCGCGCGCAACGCGTGTTTGGTCGGATTCACTCTGATTCACTGCTCTGTCTCACCGTCGCGCTTGCCACTGTTCACTTTCATCTACGTTCCCACAACTTCCCGGCTTGCCCTCCTCTCCGCTGTCCTTCCACGATCGACTGTTTCCACCACCACCGAAAGACCCTCAAGACAGGTTCATCTCGGCACACGTCGCTCCATCGTTTTATTTGTCGTCGGACACGAACTACGGTGATGGTGAAGGGCAAGCGGAAGTGAGTACATTGTACGCCTCCTTCCATCATCATCCGAACATAGGCAGGGGATCAGAGGCCTTGTGTCGCACTACATAGCTACGTGTACGCTGTCGACTAGGTACTCCTTGAATGCACTGAGGAAGGAATACGGTCTCGAGGTGTCCCTCGCCCAAACAGTCATCTCGCGTTCGTTTGTAAGTATACTCCGTCCATATTACTGCTTCTGCTCGCTTTCTTGTTCGTTAAAACATTGGTCGCCTATAGTAGGGAGAGAGAATGCGGGACGACGAGGTGAGTACTATGTATTATCTCCTCATTTCGTGCGTTGGTAGATGGAGGCCAGGATTGCACAACATAGTTCGTCGCGCATGCCCCTTCTCCAAAGCGTTGAGCACCCGTCAATGCGTCTCATCATACAATATCCCGGTGCGCTCTTGCTTGCGCATTTCAGTTTCGTGACTCACTGGGGCGGTCTTGAGAATTGGTCGGATCTGATGCCCTTGGTATTCGAAGTCATTGCAGCCGTCTACTCCGATCGTTCATTGACTGTGGCTGAGGATCGTCAACCTCATTGCTTCAGACTCAAATGCTAACGCGCCCCAACATCATCCCGACTTGAGCAAGAAAAGCCCGACCCAACTTCAGGTGCGAATGTACTCATCAAGTTCGAAATTCCTCGGACCATTAGGGAGCAACGGCAAACCCCCGATCGGGCCCTCAGGCCTCAGGAATCTTTGCCTGGGAAGGGAAATCGCGCTTATGAATGTCTTCAGTGGGAGAACCAAAGAGTGCTGGTTCCGGACCGCATAGTCCCGAGGCAGCATAAATACCCCGTGGAGAACACCTCAACGGAACCAACACTCTACCATCTCCCTGTCACACGCCTATTGCATACGCCCACGCTCAAGCATGCCAGGAGAACCCACAGTGGCGACGACCTCGAAGCTTTTCCAGCCCGTCAAAGTCGGCGACATGCAGCTCGCCCATCGCGTCGTTCTCGCCCCGCTCACGCGGTCCCGTGCGAACGACAAGCACGTCCACACTGACCTCGCGGTCACGTACTACTCCCAGCGTGCATCCACCCCTGGCACGCTGCTGATCACTGAGGCGACCGACGTTACCCCATACTCCGGCATCTTCAGCAAACACGTTCCTGGAGTATGGAGCGACGAGCAAGTTGCCGCATGGAAGAAGGTGCGTCGCTCTCAGAAGGCCGAGACAAGGCTGTTCACTAATTCTGACATGCGATTATTCAGATCGCGGACGCGGTGCACGCGAAGGGATCCTTCCTCTTCATGCAAATATGGGGCCTTGGGAGGGCAGGAGTTCCCAAGATGCTCAAGGCTGAAGGAAACTACCCATATGTCTCCGCCTCGGACGTCCCTTTCAGCTCTTCCTCAAACCAGATCCCTCGCCCGCTGACTATCGCGGGTATGCACACTCTTCGATTCCTTCCTTTGGTATTTCCGAGATTGAAAATGTCCCTCAGAAATCAAGGAATACGTCGCTGCCTTCGCCCAAGCGGCCCGGAACGCCGTACACAGTGCGGGATGTGACGGTGTCGAGATTCACTGTGCGCACGGCTACCTAGTTGACCAGTTCACCCAACCCTCCACGAACCATCGGACGGACGAATACGGCGGGTCGATCGAGAACCGCTGTCGCTTCGCGCTCGAAGTGATCGACGCCGTCTCCGACGCTGTCGGGGAAAGCAAGGTCGCGTTCCGGATCAGCCCATGGAGCACCTTCCAGGAGATGGGCTGGACGACCCCGTCCCGACGTTCAGCTACCTCGTGAAGGAGGCCGCGCGCCGGCACCCGAACCTAGCGTACCTGCACATCCCGGAGCCTGGGGTGGCGGGCGATCAGGATATTTTGGTGAAGGACGGTCAGGTGCGGAGAGACCGTTCTAAGACGCAGAGGTGGAGAGCTGATGCGCGGCGCAGACCAACGATATCTTCCGGGAGATGTGGGCACCACGTGCCTTTATGGCTGCCGGACGCTTCACCCGAGAGACGGCGATCGAGCGAGCGAATGCGACCGGAGACTTGATCGCCTTTGGACGGAGGTTTTTGGCCAACGTACGTCCGGAGTTATGCGCGATGCTTCACTACTGACATGTCTGCGGTAGCCCGACCTCCCTCTGAAGCTAATGAAAGACCTTCCGCTCAATCCCTGGGACCGCAAGTGGTACCAGACTCCAGCTGGGAGGCCTGAAGGCTACACCGATTATCCTTTCGCCAGGATTCTGTCAGCAATGCACAGTCACGTCTATGAAGTGTGCACGAGGTGAATGGTGTAATAGACAATTGTACGTTCTAGAAGTGTGTCCAGGCATGTGTGTATCAGACCGTCCCAAAGGTCTAATTTTGTTCTTTATGCAAATATTTGACCTATTTCGGTCCGCGATGCGCTGGGAGTATAATGTCAAGTAGCAGCAATTGGAAATTCCAAGTAGTCCATGGACGAGACAGAGATTTTGTGACAGAGAGGAGCGCAAAGGTACAATGGACAGGTAGAGTCGCGGTCGCAGTGGTGGGTGCGGTCAGCAAGCCATGACGCAACGAGCGCGCGCAGGATTCGGCTGTGTGCCGGCGTCTGCGGCGTCCCGGACGACGACGACCACGTTCCCTCCCCGCTGCGCGCGGTCTCACCCTCACCCTCTCTCCTCGACATCCTCATGGAGGACCTCGTCAGCTCCAAGGGCGAGCCCTCTGCCTCCGTCATCAATGATGCCACCGCGTCCGCTACCAACATGACCTTTCCCCAGGCACTCCAGACCATCCACGAGCCCGACGTACGTCTTCCGGCTTGTCCAACCCAGTCTTGCGACGGAAATTTACGCTCTGTTGTGTCTATGCAGTTGAACATCTTTGTGGCCGCTCAGCGTGGCGACGTCGACATCATCCGCAACCTGATCGAATCCGGCAAGGCCTCCGCCACCGACCGCGACGAGCAGAACATCACCCCCCTCCACTGGGCCGCAATCAACGCCCAGCTCGCCGCATGCCGCTACCTCCTCGACCAGGGTGCCGAGATTGACGCACTCGGGGGCGACCTCGTCGCGACGCCCATGCAGTGGGCCGCCCGCAACGGCTACCTCTACATCATCCAGCTGCTCATCGCCCACAACGCCGACCCCGAGATCACGGACACGCAGGGGTACAACACCCTCCACCTCGTCACGCACTCCTCGTCCGTCATGGCGTTGCTCTACCTCCTCCACCAGCCGATCAACGTCGACGCCCGCGACTCCCAGGGCCACACCTCGCTCATGTGGGCTGCGTACCAGGGCGATGCGCTCTCAGTCGAGCTGCTGCTCAAGCACGGGGCGAGCACGAACACCAAGGACGACACTGGACTCACGCCGCTGCACTGGGCGGTCGTGCGCGGGAACCGCGTATGCATCCGCAAGCTCGTCGAGGCCGGCTCGGACGTGCACGCGAAGGACGGGGAGGGCCGGACGGCGCGGGACATGGCGGTGGAGCTGAAAAGCCTGGGTGCGTGGAAGCGGGCACTGGAGGAGGGCGGGCTGACGGAGGAGGGGCTCCCGAAGCGGAGACCGCTGAGCGAGGTGAGTGTATGCGCTTTGGACGCGCAGGCGGCGGCTCACCGGGGTGCGCAGCGGAACAGCAAGATCCTCATCTTCTGCCTGCCGACCCTGTTCCTTTTCCTCATGTTTACGACGCTCACGATCCTGCCATGGTATACCGGAATAATCCTCGCCATGGCGCTCTTCTTTGGAATGCATCACGTAAGTCTGCGCTTGGCCCGGCTCCCGCATGTCCTGTGCCTCGTCGTCTCCCAGTGAACGCCCTTTGGATTCGGGTCCGGCGACGTGAGTTCCATGCCCAAGCGTTATGTCCGGTGCCCTGGAGGCTGGCATCATCCGCGTACGTCGGATGGACTTTTGTTCCATCCGGCACGCGCTTCGGGGAGGGTGCCGATCCGCGGATAACGTCGACCTGAGATCACGGCGCTGGAGGACTTTTCGCAACTCCGGGCGGGGTCTGCTGTTGACGACGTGGAGCAATTCACTGACCTTGCTGCCTAGATTGTAACCCGAGTCTTGCTCGACAAGTCCAACTATACTGATAGCGTCACGTCAAGTCCTTACTTTGCTGGTATTATTACTGCCTCTATGATATGGGTCACCTATGCGTGGATTAGACGCCTCATGCCCTGTATGTCTTTCGTACCCACACGCTGCCGCCCGCTGACATTTCACAGTCACGCAGTCCCATGCGTTCACGCATCTCATCCTTGCCATCACCATCGGTCTCTGCGCGTATAATTTTTCCGTGCGATAACCCTGGACCCCGGAACCTGCCCCAAGCCGTCAAGCGATGGCGAACTGAAGACTGTACGTACGCAGTCCGTGCGGGCTGCGCATTTGCTGATGTAGATTCGGGCACAGATCATCGAAGATCTTGCGTCCCAGGGCCGTCTGAATGGACAGACGTTCTGTATCCAATGCATGGTACGTTCCCGTCGGGTGTAGATCGCTCATGATCCTGGCCGATGACGTGCTTCGGGTACCCAGGCGCGCAAGCCTCTGCGGTCGAAGCATTGCCGGACATGCGATCGTTGCATCGGCCGCCACGACCAGTGAGTCAGGAAGTTCCACTCAATACAGATACCTGACTGGCTATGCTTCGCGAAGCCATTGTCCGTGGGTGTGGAACTGCAGTAAGTAGCAGGATGCTCTTTCGCTGCCGTGGTGCTGATATTGTTCCCGACAGTTGGTGTGAACAACCATAGACAGTTTCTTCTCTTTGTTTCAACACTCGTGCTCGGCATCATTCTTTTCGACTACCTGACTTTCGAATGTCTGTCATCCTGCAACTCCATTCAGTCCCACACTGACGATTTGCCCAGACTTCGCAAACCTCCCCGTGTCCACCGAGCCCGCGAACATCTCCCCATCGTGTATTCTTCCCACCTACCTCTGCGCCATCACCGCGCACGACACCTTCCTCGTCTCGATTGCCGTATGGGCGACGGTCCAACTCTCCTGGACGCTCGTCCTCCTCGCCTCGCAGCTCTGGCAGGTCGCGCGCCAAATGACGACCCTCGAAGTCTCCAACCTCGGCCGATACGGCTTCATGGGCGGCCGCGGCGGTGCGTCCCTGCACGGGCAGATGGGCCACCACCACCACGGATCGCCGCCGGAGGACGGTGGGGCTCACGCCACTCGGCACGCGCACGGCGGGTGCGGTGGGTGCGGCTCCGGCTTCCTAATGAGCCTCCTCGGGCTGGACCGGTTCACGAAGGGCAAGGCCGCAGACGGGCTCGCGCGTGCAGCCAAGGCGCCGAACCCGTTCGACCTCGGCCTCGTCGGGAACTGCAAGGACTTCTGGACGGGAGGCAAGGAGCTGGGCGTCGAGTACGAGCGGCTGTACGACGTCCCGCCCGAGGGCTTCCGCGAGGCGAAGCGGCGGCGGCTGGAGGAGGGCGAGGACCTGCACGCGGACGCGGGGCGCAAGAGCCTCCGGCAGTCGCTGCTCATGGGCCTCGGGTTCGGGGGTCGGGGCCGGGGCGGGTACGAGCCGCTGAGCCAGGTATGACAGTGGACGTGGGGGATGGAATTGGAGTGCGGGCGCCCCGGTGTGTGTCGGCGCCGCGGTGGAACCCACGTGGTTGGTCGGAGGAGGTGCATGGACTGCGGCAGTGTACTTGTAGCCGGGTCGTGACGCAGAGGATTAACGATGCCGAAGAGGACCCCTGGAAGCGCGCCATGCTCCTGCTCGGTGGAGAGCACACGGCGCAGATGCCCGGAGGTAGTGCGGTTTGCCTCACTCGGCGGTTTATTCTCAGCTCTCGAGATCGGATCACCTTGGATACAACGACCGGATTCTCAGCTCAGTCGTCTCTTCATTCAGCGGCGGCCTGAGCTGGGCCCGATCGGCCCCCGAATACTCTCGCCCGCGCGCGCGGACACTCGCCCCTGCAGCCCCTCGGGGTGTCGCGGCGATCAGTTGCCCCCCTGCCTAGCGTCGCAGCACAGCGCAGGGGGCGCGAGGCTGCCGTACTTCAACTTGCACGCGCGTTCCCCACTGACGCACAACACAGCGCCACCTACTTACCTCCATGGTCTCAGCGTCGGGCTCACAGCCTCGGAGATCAAGATTTCAATAATAGCGGCTATGGGAAATCCTAATAGCCCGTGGCGCCGGGTGATCTTCCATATGCAATCACCACTAGACTCTCTACTCCTGCTAGCACGCTGCACGTTTGGTGACCGTTCCCATGCGGAGTGCGCCAGCGGCGACGCGCCGCGGTCGCCGTCGCCCACCCTCCGGAGTTCGCCCGTCCGGATCGCCACCCGCGGCAACGCGACTAGAACCGGTGCGGTGCACACCGCTCGCTCCAGACTGCACCCTGGCTCTGCGATCGCGAAGGTGGTGCCACATACGGTGCCACCGCCACCGCCGCCGCGCGCGGTGGCTCGCGGCGTGCGCCGTTCTCCACCCACCGGGGGTGACCGCAGCGTACGTGCTCCTCCTCTACACCGCACACCGTCCATCTGCTCTCCGCGACCCTGCGCGGGGGGCGAAGGTGCCACGCGCACCGCTGACGCGTCCGCCGAGAATAACTTACGGCTTACTTCGCAGATCCGGTCTGGCGGACGTTGCCTTTCGGCGTTGTTGAAGCCTGCGCCGCTTCAGCAGGCGTCCGGAAGAAAATATTTGTCGTGACAAGTGCGGCGAAGGCACCCCCGCGAACCCCATGGCATTCGAACGCGGTCGCCATGTTCGCAGGGCCCAGGCGTCGTATGCAGCCGCTACTGAATGTCGCGGTCCCGGCGCGAGGCACAGAAGTCGGGCCAAGTTCCCGCGATGCTTCTCCACGCATTCTGGCGTGCGGCGGGTGGCCGGGTGTTCTCAGCCCCACGGGGCCCTGGCGCGCGGAAGACGAGGAGGGAGACAGCGGCAAGATGGGCGCGTTCTCCCGCTCCAGGCGTCCACTCACGCACGACTCCCACCAAGCGCACCTGAGTCACATCGTCATATGTCATCGGGCGTCTTCCCATCTAGAACCCGGTCTGTACTCGCTCGAAGAGGGTTCGCGCTTGCTATCTGGTATGTTGAGGCCGCAGCCACGCTAGGCGCGCTCACGGGATCTCGCCCAGCCACACTTGAGATGGCTGCGTACCTGGCCTGGTTCTGGTACACGGACGACTTCGATCTACAAGACCATCGGAGTCTCGAGGGCCTTGCGCCATTCCGTCGCTCGAGCAGCTAATCGCTATCTGCGTGCGTCACCGATACACTTGGGTCACTGGCGAGGCTCGGATAGTACCGCCGGGACCGGGGACATATACGAACTCCTTCTGTGCCTCGTACGTCGAGCACCCAGACGCCAAGCTCAAGCCTCGCGGACTCGCCCGGGAGATCGATCTTCGCTCGGTCGCGTCCAGGAATTCAGAACGTGCATGACTACCGGGCCCGGGCTCTCAGGTGTCTTGCCCGCTTCGCGGATGAGAGCCTCGACGGGCCTATCCTCCCCTCACCAGCCCTCCCCCAGCGAATTTCTGCACATCCGTCTGCGCTCGCCCTTGGGGCCCGCACCGCGCACGCGCGCGAGATCGAACGGTCTCGGAGGGATGGCGACATGCCGCCCCCCAGTCCCGCCGTCCCGGCCGCTGCTGCCCCTGGCGCGGCCACATCTCCTCCGAAGACCGAGACTATCTCTGGCTCGGAAAACGGCTCCCGCGGCGCCTCTAGCCCCCCTCCCTCGCCCACGCTAAAGTCGCGATTTACCTTTCGGACCCCTCGATCGCAGATCCATCTCCCCCACTCTATCTCATCTCTCTCGAGCCCTCTGCGTTCCCGTGCGCCACTTCGCCGGACGGTGGCGGTGCGCGCACTCGAGGTCGACGCGCCGCCGCGCCGAGGACGTTCCGCGCGCGGGACGGGGGAGGGGGGGGGCGCACCGCGCGGGGAATTCGGAATACGGACGAGGTGGTTATTGCGCGTGCGCTGCCACGACACGGCGGAGGAGAGGACGTGACGGGGCGGACATCACCCGCGGCTTACCCGAGGGCGAATGGGGTGCGGCGCATAACGAGGCGCGTGGACAGGCGCTCGGGGTCGGTGCCCTGCGCACTGAGTGTCCGCCTCTGTGCGCTGGGCGTGCGGCGCAGGGGGTTGAGCGCTGAGCGTTGAAGGCGAGGGGAAGGCCGTCGAAGAGGACTCAAAGCAGGAGACAGACGGCAAACGGCACACGTGCGGGATGGTGTTCGAAATGGTTGTTTTTTGGATAGCACAGCAAATGTGTCAGGTCCTACTCGTACGCGACTATGTAAGGTATTGATACAGCAATAACGCGACGCACGAATTAGTCAGAAAAGAGCAGAGCTCATAAAGACCCGCGCGGGCGGCGCGAGCAAAAGGGGGGGAAAGGCCTCTAGAGACACAACCGGAGAACCAAAGCCCATTCGATCCGAGGGGACGGGTGCGCGGAAGGCGGACGCTTTCACGAGTGCGCGTGCGCGTGCGCTCAGGCGACGATGATCTGCTTCTCCTTCTTGAAGGTGGCGACAACCTCGGGCGCGATGCCGAGGAGGTCGACGACGACCTGCGTGGGCATGAGCGCGAGCCTGCGTGAAGAAGCGCGGTCAGCGGCCTGATGCGCGGGGAAACCACGGATGAGAGAGCGAGGGGAACGTACCACTGCGTCGCGGAGAAGTCGACGAACTTGGGCGCCTTGAAGAGCTCGAGGTAGATGAGGGGCTCGGTGGGCGACAGGTTCTGGACGTAGTGCCCGTACGAGATCGGGAAGACGCCGGTGTCGCCGGGCTGGAAGTCGAAGGTGCGCGCGGTGCTGCCGCCGGCGAACGCGGTCGCGCGGCCGTGGCCGGAGATGATGTACAGCCACTCGTCGGCGGTGTGCCAGTGGAGCTCGCGGAGGCCGTTGGGCTCGACGAAGACGAGCGCGGAGGCGAGGTTGGTCGAGACGGGGAAGTTCGAGACCGAGTCCTGGATCTTGATCCAGCCGCCGGGGGCCTCGGTGCGGTTCTGGTCGGCGAGGTGGAAGACGAAGGGCATGGGAGCCTCGCCCTTCGGGTCGGGGATCGCCTGCTCCGCGCTCTCGCCGAAGGGGGGCGGGGGCACGGTCGACTTGAGGATGTACGGGTCCTTCTGCGGGATCTTGGCGAGCACGGAGGTGTTCACGCCGAGGTTCTGGGCGACGACCTCGAGCGGGGTGTGCGCGAGCCAGTCGGAGAGCATGAAGGTCGTGCCGGACGCGTCGAAGTTGCCGTCGGTGAAGATGAGCAGGATCTCGAGCCCGTCGCCGAGCGCCTGGATGGAGTGCGGGACGCCGACCGGGAAGCTGCGGACGCGGGGCGTTCAGTATCGCGCTGTGATGGATCGGCCGAGAGGGCACACGCACTAGTAGATGTCTGGGTCGGAGCCGTTCTGGGCCCCTTGATGTCCGCGGTGTACGAGCGGCCGCTGTCGTCGATGGCAGAGATGCGACCGGTGCCGTTGAGGATGTAGCCCCACTCGGCGACGCGGTGCCAGTGCCTGTGCGGGCGGGAGCGAATCAGTACGCGCGCGTTGCAGAGACGCCAGGGGAGGCACTCACAGCTCACGGTACGCGTTCGGGGAGAGGCGGATTTCCGCAGCCGCCAGGTCCTTCGCTGCCGGTGCCGAGGGCGCGTGAGCACCGCCCGTCCATCACAGCGCGGGGAAATAAACAACGCGCGGGACTTACATGGGGGGAGATCCGTGATCGTCTGCTCGCGTACCCAGCCTCCCTATGGGGCAAGTCAGCACGCTATTTGACATGCAGATATCACGCGCGGCTCACGTTCAGGAGACGCGTGTGCGAGAGGGAGAACGACCACTTGAGGTTCGGGACGGCGCCTGCGATCGTCGTCAGCACCACACGTCGCTAAGCGGGGCAGGAGCACATACCGGCGTCGGTGGTGGGCGCAGCAAGGTTGTCCGGGTTCTGCTCGTCGATCGCGGTGTTCGACGTCTGGAGGAAGGTGTCGCCGAGGGCACCACGCTCCGGCTCAGGCGCGCCGTCGAAGGACGCGACCTGGCCGACGTCGGGGCCGTTGATAACGGTGTCGCGCTTGCGCATCGCGGGCGCGTCATTGTACACGGGCCGGAGGTGGCGCGTGCGCGAGGACGCGGCGGAGCGACGGCCGAAGCCCATGAGCGGGTTCACGTCGGGGTCGCGGGTGAGGAAGTCGTGGAGCTGGTCGCCGGGTTCAGCGACCGCGGCGACGCTGCCGACGGCGGCAAGCGCGAGGAGGGCGTGCTTGAGCTTGAAGAACATCGCGCCAGGCACGGAGGGAGGCGGGGGTGGGGGGGAGGAGGGGAGGGGGAGGGGCACTGGAGATGGGCCGCTGAGCGAACAGCAGGCGGGGCCGAGGGCTTTATAGGCGCAGCGGGGCGAGGAGGGACAGGGCAGGGAGTATCATGGAGGAGTGCGCCGCCGTGCGGTGCGGAGGGGACACCGGCGGCTCCGGGCGGCCGTATCGAGTGTAGATCGTGCTAAACTCTGCCAGCGGATCTGAGCGAGCGACCGCGAGCGGGCGTGCCTGCACGGGCATATGGGGCGAACGTTCCCGTAAATCTTACACTGGCAACGCTGATGGGTTGGGAGGACGGGGTCCCGGGGGTCCTGCCTTGGGCGGCCCGGGTCGACTTTGACGACATACAAACCTGGCGCGAACCGAAAACGGGCCACACACGGCCAGCTGCCGATGCTGCAGGCACAGGCCTCCGGTTGCCGGCGGGCGCGGTGCGCGCGGGCAGGATCTGGCCAACAGTCTGCGACACAATGTGGGAGCGGGCGCAGTGCCTTGTTCGTATCCCCCATGCGCGGATTGGATGCTCGCGCGCCTCCGGGGCTGTATCGACCATGTCGCCGGCCCTCTGCCGCGGCCGTGTTCGCGCCCGCGCTCGCAGGGTGGCTCGCAGGAGGAGTGCACATTCTCCTCAGCGCACCCGCTCTCTTCCAACGAGCCCCGGGAGGGCGTTCACGGAGCTCCTCGTCCCACACCGCGTTCAAACAGTCCGACGTGGATTCGCCAACGGGAGCTCTTGCACAGCTTGTGAAACAAGCCCGATCCCACGAGGGGCCTGGGGAGGCCCCAGAGCCATCTGATATTGGTCTCCGCGTCATATCAGCCCAACAGCACGCTATCCCTTCTATCGACAGGCCTGCAATCTCAGGACCGTTCACGGACGGACTTTGCATCACACCCACCCGACGCTTCCAGCACGCAGGTAACGCCAACCCTGCGCCCGCGCCCCGTCGTCGCTGCGAGTGAGGCCCGGGCTGGTGGACGCTCGTCGCTCGGCGCAGCTCATCCGCCGAACACCATGCGCATTCCATGCAGAGCGGCGCAGTGGCGGTGAGCACGTCGAATGAGCTGAGACGCCCCACCTTCTCCCCATCCACAGCGTCTTTCCGCAGAACCTGCGCCAAAATCTGACACCAATGTCAGCATGTGCAAGAGCATGTCCGTGTGGCAGCACGCCGTGTGTGGCATCTGTCACGCCCAACATACCTGGAAGAACAAGGACGCCCCACCTCGAAAGCGACCACGCTGCACCGTCTGCGGGCTTCCATACGGCTTTCACGCGACTGTCGTCGGATGCATCGTAGAGCGAGAAGTGGCTCAACAACGAGACTAGTGACAGGACGCAACACATACACGCACACCGTGGGTGCCGTGGAGACGCCTGATAGCTGATGCCTCGGGATGGAAGGCTCACGATGTCGCGTCGCCTATGAACGAGGCGATTCGTTCGCCTGAAAGTCGTTATCTCATCCACCAAGCCATGTCGACGCGGGATTTGCGTGTTGAAGGGGACGAATCTCTGCCGCGCTCTCAGGCGAACGCCAGTGACCATGCGCGCGGAGTGCTTCTCTGCCGTATCTTTACTTGGACGAACGTCGTCGGGGCCCTGACGGCCGGTTGAGGTCGGTCTTGGAGACTCGAAGGAGCGCGCCATTCCGAATTCCCGACGGAGGGGATGGTGAGGCATTGACAAGCGCTCCGATTTTGCAGCATATACGGATGCATGCGTGCTTGCCGTGTGAGATGTGGTGAGAGGAGAAATGGGAGGATCCTGGCCAGCTTCATGGCGCGAACACTGCCCAATGCCCGTCAAGCGGCGGCACACCGCGAGCGGGAGGCGCCGGCCCTGAAGTATTCGGTCACGTGCACTCTCGGATGGACCGTGATAACAGATGGAGAAAAAAACGAGAGATCACACCTTTTGCTCTCTCCTCTCATCTCCGCCACAAAATGGCCTCCATCGGCACCCTCTACTCGACCCCCGTCCACGCGACAGGCATCCGGGTGAGTATGGAAGGCAAAGATGGCCGAAAGCGCGCGGATCTGACTCCAAGTCCGGTAGATTCGTGCCGTGGCTGCCTTCGCGGGCCTCAAGGTTGATCTCCCCGAGTCCTACGTCCACTTTGAGGACAACAAGAAGCCCGAGTTCCTGGCCAAGTTTCCCCACGGCAAAATCCCGCGTTCGAGAGCACCGATGGCTTCCTGCTGTACGAGACAAACGCGATCGCGCACTACGGTGAGTCATCTCGAGTCCCTCTGCGCATCTATGCCCTATCCCATCGAGTTTGGGGCTAGTGAAAGGACGAGATTTATTATCATCAGTTATCCCTGTCTTAATCTTGTGTCGACAGCATACACACTGTTCTGATCTACTTTTTCACTCGCCATTTATGAGTTCTCTTCTAACTCAACACCTACTTGGCAGTCGCGTCTCTCGCCCCCAACTCCAACCTCATTCCCTCTGACCCCAAGGCCGCCGCGCTAGTTGATCAGTGGATCTCGGTCTCAGACGCCGAGATTGGCACGTACAACAATCTCACCTTCTTGCTTGTCCGCGGAATGATCACTCCCTACGCCAAGCCGGTGCGTACACCTGCCGTAAAGAGCCCTCGCAATCTAATCTCGCTCACAGTTCCACGCCACCTTGACCGAGCGCCTGATTCGCGGCTTGGAGACCGTTGAAAGCTACCTTGCCACCCACACTTTCCTCGTCGGCGAACGCATCACTCTTGCCGACATCACCTTCGCCTCCGTCATCCTCCGCGCTCTTCAGGTCTCTCTGGATGCTTCCCTCCGGGCACAGTTCCCCCACATCATGCGTCACTTCGAGACCATCGTCAACCAGCCCAGCATGAAGGAGGCGTGGGGCGAGATTACCTACATCGAGAAGGCTCTCGCCTTCGTTCCTCCTGCTAAGGAGAAGAAGGAGCCCAAGCCCGCCCCTCCTCCTGCGCCCAAGGCGGAGAAGCCGAAGAAGCCTGCCGCCGAAGAGGACGACGACGACGACATCCCAGGGATGAGCCCAAGGCGAAGAACCCCCTCGACTCCCTCCCCAAGTCGACCCTTAACCTCGAGGACTGGAAACGCGCTACTCCAACAAGGATACGCGTGGGGCTGACGGTGCGCTCGAGTGGTTCTACGCCAAGTAAGCAGCAATCCTCTCCCCGCCACCCCCATGCAACTGACTGACCGGCTCCGCAGCAACGACACTGAGGGCTACTCGGTCTGGCGCGTGGACTTCAAGTACAACAACGAGCTCACGCAGACGTTCATGTCGGCGAATCAAATCGGTGGCTTCTTCAACCGCCTCGAGGCATCGCGCAAATACCTGTTCGGGTCCATGGGCGTCCTCGGCCAGACTAACGACTCGATCATCACCGGCACGCTCATTCTGCGTGGACAGGACTTCAAGCCCGTTGTTGACGTCGCGCCCGACTGGGAGTCGTACGAGTACAAGCGTCTCGACCTCAGCAACGCCGATGATAAGGCATTCTTCGAGGGCGCGCTGGCGTGGGACCTCGAGGTAGACGGTAAGAAGTGGGCGGATGGCAAGAACGTGCGTACCCTTTTTCGGTACTTTTCATTTTGTCGTAGTGCTGATTGTTGTCTCCTGTCATTCGCGACGTCCACGCTGGCGTTGACAGTTCAAGTAAGCGCGCCATCACCCGCTGACGTCGTCGAGGTCTCGCTCTTGTTCGTTACCTTGCCTGGTCAGATGTATCACTTACTTCACGCACTCTTTTGCTTGTGTACCGGGGGATATGTTGTCTTGTTGCAGTACTACGAAAGCCTACAATGTATAAATGCCACTCAAAGCTTCAGCTTCAGTGCTTGGGTTTGGTCGTGACGAGACGTGCTCATGAACTTTCTGATCTCTGGACTCCGACCGCAGCCCTGCGCGCGCGCCTCGACGCCGATCACGCCCGCCGATCACAGTCCGGGCAGTGGCCTCGCGTGGTGAGGTAGACTAGTGTCGCGGCCGCAAAACAACTATTGGCTCCGTCCCCGTTTCATGCCATCTGACAATCAATTATCAACGAGGCGCTGAGGCGGGCGTCCCGGGGTCCCGCGGCGTCCCGGCCAAGGACGTGCCAAGGGTGCCCAGTGGCCGCACTGTTCTGCTCACTGACGCGACGACGGGACGTTCTCCTTGGGCGTGGATCCGCTGCGGTCGGGGGGTGGGGCGAGAACACGGCTCGAGAACAGTCCTGGCCCGAGGCGACTGATGGGAGCGCACCGCGTTTCCGGTGCGCGGAGGAGAAGCGGGGATGGTCAGTTGCTGGGGTGACATGTAGGGCTGGAGGCCTGTCGCCGTCTTGGGCGAAAGTTCGGTGATGAGATCGTGAGACAGTGTCCATGAGCGTATATAGGACCCGTGATGGTGGCGAAGACGTCGAGCCCGGCGGAGGGAGAGTCTTTCTCTCCAGTTCGAGGCTAGCGAACCCGTGCGCACGCCGACGTCAGAGTGCGGCACTGAGGTGGCAGCTGCCAACCTTGTCGGCTAAGCGAGCGCGCGGTGCGACGCGGCTCGTCAAATTCGGAGTTAGGCAGTCAAAGTGCGGGCTGCTGCTGTGGGACGCGTCACTTGTGACGGCACCTCGCGGGGGGAGCGTCGAGCGTCGTACGTGTTGCTGCGCTCGAGAGCGAAAGGTGGGTGCTGTGTGCTGCGAACACGGGAAGAGATGGCCCGTTGGGTTGTAGACAGTCCCGAGCGAACCCAATCTGCTTCCGAGTGCGCAGGAGGGCCCTGCGAGCCGGGAGAAGACTGAAGTTGCTGCACTGCCGCGTGGGGAGACCTATGGGGGCTGGTTCGTCGGCTACGAAGCATGCCAGCATCGTGCTTGCTTCTGAGGAGGTCTAATATCAGCATGCCTGCTACCAACGCAACACAACCTTCCGCGAGAACGGTCCGTGGAGACGACGTTTCGCTCTTCTGAACGGCTGATGGATGACCCGCGTTCTGAGACCGGACGGAGATGAGACCCGCTTGGTGAGTATTCGAGATTGACGCTTGATGAATGCGGGGTAAGTGTATGTCAATGACGAACGAGCGGGGTACTGTAAAGTACGGCAAGAATACCACGGGAAGCATGAGGGAGGGGGACTCCAGCCGTGACAAGTCGTCGAGACTAGACTACTAGGACTGCCCGCTGGCGGATCGGAGCGAGCTGCATCATACGTACGGCGCCAGGGAGTCGCGTCCTTGCGGGGCAGAAATGTGAGGCGATCACGGGCGTGGGGAAGCAGGGAGGGGGGGGGAGTAAGCAGGCACAACGCCGAACGGAGAAGAGAAACTTCGGCTAAGAAGATCAGGGGCGCGACTGGGCGCGGGGGTGCGGGCAGGGGTGCACGAGCGGGAGTGGCTGCGAGCGAGGATGCCGGGGCGTGGTCGGTATGCGAGTGGGACCATTTCGCGCTGGGTGCCATGGATCAGGCCTCGGGCCTCAGGGAGCAGGGAGGGCTAGCCCCTCCAGGGACGCACTGGGCCAGAGTCGGCGCATGCCCGCGCATTGTCGTCTATCACTTGCAAAGTTATTTTCAGGCTTTCTGTGGGGACACAGTGCCCATCAGCGCGGGCATAGTAAGTCTGACTGTGAAGCAAAATTGTCAGGGGACGCGTACGCAGCTCAGGCATTCGGAATTCGACGAGTTCCACCGTCCATCCTATCGGAGCGCCTGTGTGTGGCCTCGCGACCCAGGAACAGCCTTCGGCGGGCCCGTTTGCCGCAAGCAGCAACTCCTCCACAGAGCCGGGGGTGCGCAGGGGTGCGCCCTGCGCGGGAGTGAGTTATCTGATAGGACCCCGTGCGAGGGCATCAGCGCGTATCTTATCTCCCTTCTAGATCTCCCCTCGCTCGCTCGCCTACGACGCGCACAAGAGTGCCAAGCGCGCCGCGGTCCTTTGCGAGACCGTGCACGGAACCCGACGGAGGCTCGCCGCGAGCGCCGCGCGCAAAAGGTAGTAACGCGCGACCTCCGCGCGACGTCGGGAGCAGCATGTGCGCGTGCGCGCTTCTTGGCGTGTCATTCGCATGCGCTCGGCGGAGCGCAGACTCGACTCGGAGCTGGGTAGGCGATTGCGGGCTTTCGGTGGTGACTGGGGGTCGCGAAGGAAGGCAGCCGCCCCTGCGAGCGCGAGGTGCGAGGTCAATTCGGAATGAGGAAGGGTGGATGTGAGAAGACGCCGAGTCTCGGACTGTGACACTTTGTAGTGGCGTCTTCGGATGGATCCTGGCCCACCCACCGCCGTGATTCAGTTCACACCCCGACGTGAACGTGTCGGGGCGTGTGGCTTGCATATGCCGTACTCATCGATTGGACATGCACGAAGCTAAACGGGTTTGAGTTGATGTCGGCTTTGGGGACAGATGAACTTAAGAACACATACCAAAACAAAAAATGCCACCCATAGATCGTCATTTCTTCCTTCCAGACTGCATAATGCTAGGACATCGACATTTCATGCTGACGTAGGTTTCCAATATATCAGCACAGGATGTCGCTACAAACGGAGATGGATCCACCCTCGTTCTCGTCGGGACGGGTCGTCACCGGTCCGGGATATATAGCCGACGACCGCGCGAGTTTCACCTTCTGCGCTTTGTTCAAACCTACCTTGCCAGCTTGAGAGGTCCCTACTTAGGTCACAGAAGTCCCGAGGTCGCAAATGTCCGACTTCTGGTGTCTCTGATGGAATAGCTGGCCGCCGGTAGTCCGGCGTGCGAGGACTGACCTGTTCGTGTGAGAGACCCCAGTAGGACGGGTCGGCTTCGAAAGCGCCATAATTTTAGGCACGCAGGCGCGCGGGCTGACCTCCCAATGAACCTGCTTGGAATTGAAGACCGCTAGGATGTCTAATAGCTTGCATGCCGTGTTAGACTGCGCTCACGGATATCTTTAGACTATCGAGGTCATTTTAGCCCGCAGGTCTTCCCACATGCACATGTACGAGCGGCCGGGCGGCCCGCGAGCTTGCGATTGATGGTGTTAAAGCTTGAAGGGTGTGTATCACCCCGTCTGGGACTCGAAAGGAAATTCGTGCACTGTGTTCAATTGTTGCTCAGATAATCCTCCGTAGTCACAGGAAAACAATGCACATACCTTGACAGCCACTGGTGTGCTACTTCAGATGACGATCTACACGTGGGTCGTTGTGGCGAGCGCTGTCGTACCTGCGAATCCAGTAAGTGATGGCGAAATCATTGTTCACCAGATGAGCAATTGGTGTTGAGATGAAATTGAGGCTTCGTCATCGGCTTGGGCTCAGCAGTGGCCTAACCGGACAAGTCCGGAAGCCCATTCAACAATCTCCGATATTCTCCTTTTGCTTTCCGTTCACTCACTTGTTTGCTCCGCGCCCTGCATTGCTCCCTCGTCCGAGGATATGTCCCAGACTAAGTCAAAGTGCGTGAGCGCTGCGTCCAGTGAAGATCGAGGGGCTCCGAACCATTAATGGAGGCGGCACCGTCGGCGGCGACGGCCCTCTAAGGTGAAGCTTGAAGCGTGATGCTTTCGGGTTGAACGCGGAGCGTAACATTACTCATGTTCGGTATGGAATATGCGCGCAGCTGCGGTCGGGGACCCCCAGTTGCATGCGGCCTTTCTCCGAGTTGAAGGGGAAGACTCCAGGAGCGTCGTTGTGTACGAGAAGGATTCCAAGGCAGAGAACGACGCGCGCCGAGGTCTGAAGCGGTGCGCGGAAGGAATCAGCCGTTGAAGCCCGTCGATGGGATAGAGACACAATGCACCAGCTTCATTGCTCGAGCTGGCGGATGGCTTCAAGGGGTGGTGAGGTGACACTAGCGACACCGTCACGCGCGCACATGTAGTGGCCCGGCGAAGGATCCAGAGCACTTGCGCAGAACTTCGTCGATGATAGCTCCAACTTCTTCAACTTGGCTTGGCCCGCCATGGTCATCCAATCCCTGGTCCAAGCCCACAATCAAGGGGGGTGCAGGTTGAGGTGGCAAATGTCTGCAGAGAGACGGAGAGGGTAGAGAAAGTCGGTAAAGCTGCGGTCATCGAGGTCAGTACTCGTGTCACAGTCGTCTAAGTGAGCTTGCTGGCAAAGTGGACACAGAGCAACGTCGAGCACGTATGATTTCCGGTTCGCATACATACTACAGCCCGAGGGTCGGATTCTCGACCAAAAGGTCAGAGACGTCTCAGACTTGCTCTTCGTCGCGGTGAAGCCGGAGGAGGATCGAGAACTAGATGAAAGTTGAAACGATGAAGACCAATGGCAGCCTGGTCTCGCGCTACGGTGCGATACCAGTTCTTCAGCACAATAACAGCGCCGACACAAAAATGCTATCCTTCTTGTAAGGCACAATTAGAACAGTATAAACTCCGATACAGCGCCCATATGGTCCACGTGACTTCCTACTGGGTACGCACTGGCGCGTTCGCTGCGGCCCAGCCGCGTACCACTACTGTTCTTCATGCGCGACGACCCTCTCTAGACTTTGACATCTCTGTCTCCTCCTGGAACTCGGACGGCCCCTTGGTACATGTCCGAAATCCCACTTCACACATTCGGACGATCACGCAAGGCCAGAGTAGGCTACACTCAGCTCAGCGACCGCGAGCCCGGCGACGGACACGGCGACGACGACGACGGGCCTTCGAACATGCGCGCCGCAGTCCGGGCAGCTGCCTCGAACGCCGCGATGAGGAAAGGCAAGCGCAGGGAACGCGACCGATACGCGGACGATCCGGAGGAGGCGGAGACTCTCTTGGGCGGCGTCTCGGTCGAGGACGATGGCTTCCGGGATGATGACGGGGAGCGGAGGCATATCATAGCCCGTGAAGCCTCCACCGACTCGCAGGTGCGTTTTTGTGTCATATCGGCCCGCCGTATGCGTAACCTCCGTGGTAGAAGTCATCAGGGAAGGGCCGCTCGCAAGACAAGTCAAGAACGATCCCGTTCCGCCCGCCAGAGAAGCTGCAGAACAAGTACCCTCCAAACGTGGTCCGGAATCAGAAGTACAATATCTTCACCTTCCTCCCGCTCGTGTTCTACGAGCAGTTCAAGTTCTTCTTCAACTTGTACTTCCTTCTCGTCGCTCTCTCGCAGTTCATCCCCGCTCTGAAGATCGGTGCGTCGCGTCATGATTGAGGACCGGTGTCGTCTTCTGACATTGGGCCCAGGTTTCATCATCACCTATGTTGCTCCCCTTGCTTTCGTGCTCACGGTTACCATGGGTAAGGAGGCCTATGACGACTACAAGCGCAATCTGCGCGACAAGGAAGCAAACTCGCAACGCTATCTCGTGCTCGACCCCTCAGAATACTCGGAAACATCCCCAGAAGGCATCCCTCACACCCGCTCTATCCCCTCCTCCAGCTTGAAAGTTGGCGACCTCGTCTTGCTCGAGAAGAACCAACGAGTGCCTGCCGATCTTGTCCTGTTGAGAACATCGGACAGCTCCGGAACATGTTTCATTCGCACGGACCAGTTGGACGGAGAGACGGACTGGAAGCTTCGTGTTGCGGTGCCGGCGTGCCAGAAGCTGAGCAGCGACAGGGAGCTGCTCTCAGTGGATGCGGAGATCTATGGTGAGTCCTATGCCCCTTACCTCTCTGCATTCGTGCATATGCCTATCCCCACCAGCCGATGCGCCCACAAAGGACATCCACACGTTCATCGGCACCTTTACCATCAACTCCCCTCCCGCGCTGCTCGAAGACGACGTCCCCATGGTACAGGTCCCCACCGTCGAGCCTCTCACGGCTGAGAACATGCTGTGGTCGAACACCGTCCTCGCTGCTGGCTCTGCGGTCGGCTTCGTTATCTACACCGGTGCAGAGACGCGGGCGGTGATGAACACGAGCCATCCAGAGACGAAGGTCGGGCTGTTGGATCTCGAGATCAACAGATTGGCGAAGGTGCTCACTTTCACCAACAAGCATGACCGTTATCTGACACTGCACAGATCCTCTGCGCCGTCACGTTCGCTCTCTCGGTGGTCCTGGTCGCATTGAACGGCTTCCGAGGGCCGTGGTATGTTTACATCTTGCGGTTCCTCATCTTGTTTTCCTCCATTATACCCATCAGGTGCGTCCTCTGTGTGTGTCTGGGGTGATTGTAACGCTCACGCCTCCTGCAGTCTGCGTGTCAACCTGGATATGGGCAAGACCGTATATGCGCAATCCATCATGACTGACAACGAGATACCCAACACTATCGTACGAACGAGCACGCTCCCAGAGGAGCTTGGTCGGATAGAGTACCTACTCAGCGACAAGACTGGCACGCTAACACAGAATGGTACGTACTTGTTCGTGCACGTGGATCCGTGCGGTGGTAACGTCCTCTGTAGAGATGGAAATGAGGAGGCTTCACATGGGCACGGTGTCGTACGGGTACGACTCCATGGACGAAATTGCCCATCAACTCGCAATGGCATTCGGTTCCGGGTCGGAGCAAGGTGGGCGAACAGTGAAATACATCCCAACAAATGCACTGACATGTTCTCAGCGCACGGTCGCCACAACTCGCTACAGACGGGCGTCCAGATAGCCAACCGTGGACGGCGGGACATGTCGTCCCGGGTCCACGACGTCGTCCTTAGCCTGGCGCTCTGCCACAACGTGCGCCCGTCACTTCATTTTCGAGTCTCCGCCGATGACATTGTTCCCAGGTCACACCGGTGCAAAACGATGACGGCACGGTGACGTACCAGGCGTCCTCCCCCGACGAAGTCGCGATTGTTCAATGGACCGAGTCCGTCGGCCTCCGCCTCGTCTTCCGCGACCGCACGCGGATCGAGCTGCAGACGCCGACCGGGGCGCGCATTTCGTTCGACGTCCTCGACATCTTCCCGTTCACGTCCGAGTCCAAGCGGATGGGCATCATTGTTCGCGACGCGCAAACCGGCGAGATCACCTTCCTCCAGAAGGGCGCCGACGTCGTGATGGCGCGCATCGTGCAACGCAACGACTGGCTCGAGGAGGAGTGCGCGAACATGGCCCGGGAGGGCCTCCGCACGCTCGTCATGGCCCGCCGCAAGCTCAGCGAGCAGTCGTTCGCGCAGTTCCGCGAGGCGCATCATCAGGCGAGCATCAAGTTGGAGGGCCGGAACGAGGCGATGGCGCAGGTCGTCGGGGACATGCTTGAGCACGACCTCGAACTGCTCGGACTCACCGGTGTCGAGGACAAGCTGCAAGACGAGGTCAAATCGACGCTCGAGCTACTGAGGAACGCGGGGATCAAGATCTGGATGCTCACGGGAGACAAGATCGAGACGGCAACGTGTATCGCGATCTCGACGAAGCTTGTTGCGCGCAACCAGTACATCCACCAAGTTGCGAAACGTAAGTTGGGTGGACATATGCGCTTGATCTGACGCTAACATGTCTGTACAGTGAAGACCTCAGACGAAGCACGCGACCAGCTGGAGTTCTTGCAGAACAAGCTCGACTGCTGTCTTGTCATTGACGGCGAGTCGCTGCAGGTATTATCAATCCTCCTTGGACCGCATATCGGGCTAATTTACGCGACACAATCAGCTTTGTTTGAATATGTTCAAGAACGAGTTCATTGAAATTGCCACGAAGCTCTCGGCCGTCGTCGCCTGCCGTTGTTCTCCAACCCAAAAGGCCGACGTTGCCCGTCTTATCCGCCACCACACCAAGAAGCGGGTCTGCTGTATCGGCGACGGTGGAAATGATGTCAGCATGATCCAAGCTGCAGACGTCGGTGAGTGCTCTACTTGGATGCTCGGCGCATCTCCTCTGACGCCCGTTTTCAGGTGTTGGTATCGTCGGGAAGGAGGGCAAGCAAGCTTCGTTGGCCGCCGACTTCTCCGTCACGCAGTTCAGCTTCCTCACCAAGCTCCTGCTCTGGCACGGCCGCAACTCATACCGACGCTCAGCGAAGCTCGCCCAGTTCGTCATCCACCGCGGGCTCATCATCTCCATCATGCAGGCCGTCTTCTCCGCCATATTCTACTTCGCCCCCATCGCGCTCTACCAGGGCTGGCTCATGGTCGGCTACGCGACCGCATACACCATGGCACCCGTATTCTCACTCGTGCTCGATCGGGACGTGAACGAGGACCTCGCGCTGCTCTACCCAGAGCTGTATAAGGAGCTCACGAAGGGCCGCGTGTTGTCATACAAGACGTTCTTCATGTGGCTCATGATCAGTGTATACCAGGGTCAGCATCGCGTCGGTGTCGGTTTCGTGCTCTCACACGCTGACGCGCCCTCTCTCTCAGGCGCTGCTATCATGATCATGTCGCTCGTACTGTTCGAAAACGAATTCCTCAACATCGTGTCTATTTCGTTCACCGCTCTCATTCTCAACGAGCTGATCATGGTCGCGCTCGAGATCACAACATGGCGCGTGCTCTCCCTAGAACCTGCGAGCCCTCCCTGACGTCTTTCTGCCTCCTCAGGCACATCTACATGGCGCTTTCTATCATCGTGACCCTCGTCATTTACGCCGTCAGCATGGCGTTCCTCCAGGAGTACTTCGGTGTGTGCCCCTTTTCAAGACCGCATGTGCCTCCTACTCACCGCCCGACCCGCCTCAGATCTCGCTTTCGTCTTCTCTACCCGTTTCGTCTGGAAGGTGGCTGTCATCGTCGCGATCAGCGCGTTCCCGTTGTACATTATCAAGTTCATCCGCAGCAGGGTCGCGCCTGCCGCGTCGAGCAAGCTGTTGTAATACCTTACACTCCTAGTCCTAGACGCTTCCTATTCGTACACGCCCGACACGGGCGGCGTTACATGGGTCTTTCAATTATTGCATTGGTACTCGTCAGCGATGTATGACATGCGTAAGGTCAGAATAGGGGGGCATTGCAGTATTGAACATTGGGAGTGGGTGGCGAGCGTCGAGAACGAATGTCAAGATGCGAATAAAGAAACGGGGCATCGCTCGTCGCGGCAGCGGGCGCGGAGCGATGGGGATGGGGAGGGCGAGGATGCAGGGACGAGACGAGGAGACGAGAGAAAGCGCTGCTAGGCCGCCAGGCCGCTCAGCCGCCGGTGTGTGGCGGGGCGGAGGGGTTGTGAGGGTAGTTCGGCTGCCCGAAGAAGTTCGTGTTCTGCGGCCACTCGATCCACTGACCCGTCCCGAGTGGGGGGACAATGATGCTCCCGGGCGCGCGGCCGGGGAACGGCGCGCCTGGTGGACCCCAAGGGGAAGATATCGAGCCGCGGGGACTCGTCGTGCCCCAGCCGGAGCCGACCGCCGTCGGCGCACGGCGACCGGACGGTGTCGTGATGACCTCGTCGTCCTCGGCGAGCAGCGCGGAGGAGCCGAGAACGCCCTTCGGGCTCGGGGATCGGCGTGTGGGCGACGTCGAACCTGAGCCGGAGGCCTCCGTCGTCGGCCGCGCGATGGGCGCGATGGACGGGCGGGTGATAGGCCCCGGGTCGGGGAGAGCGAGGCGGCTGGGACCGGGGACGAGGTTGGCCTGTGTCGGCGAGGCGAGCGGGTTCGGTGTCGGCCGAGAGGGGGGCGCAATGGGGGCGGGCGGAGCGAGGGGACGGGCACCGAAGTCGAACGGGTTCCCAGAGCCGAAGCTGCGCGGGATCGCGGACGGCGCGAGTGGAGGAGGGGGACCTTGCGGGATGGCGGGGCCGGGAGCCATGGGAACGGGGACGAAAGCGGCGGCGGGGTTGAAGGGAAGCCGCGGGGAGAGCACTGGTTGGACAAGTCCTTGAGCGCTGATTGACTGCGGAAAGCCCGGTGCTTGCGGAGGCATGCCGTGGGAGAGCGGGGTGATGAGCGCGGGAGGCTGAACCTGGGACGCACCAACCATGGGCACACGGGGTTGAGGATGTTGGGGAGGCTGGGGACGGGGAGGGTGGACGGCAGGAGGGGGGGCTTGGGTGGGAGGCTGGGGCTTGGGTAGGATCTGCTTCTGCGGTTGCGCACGGCTGGAAGATGCCTTGGACGATCCTGCCTGGTTGGCGTTGCGTGGAGAGGTAGGTTGGCGAGCGTTCCTGGTGGCAGCGACGCGCTCTCGCTGCTGCTGCTGGACACGCTCCCGGGTCTCCTTTTCAGCCTTCTCCCTGTCCGCCCTCTCCCGCTCTGCCCTCTCCTTATCCTCCTTCTCCTTGGCAAGGCGGCGCTCGCGTTCCACCTTCTCCTGCTGCTCGTGGCGGGCCTTCTCCGCGGCACGGTCAGCAGCGAGTTTGGCTTCGCGCTCCTCACGGGCCTTGCGCTCCTTCTCCTCCTTCTCTCTGCGCTCAGCCTTGGCCTTTTCCTCACGTTCGCGCTTCTTGCGTTCTCGCTCGGCTTCGCGCTCGCGCTCTTCTGTTAGCCGCTTCCGTCGCTCCTCCTCCTTGCGCGTCTTCTCCTCTTCCTGCGCCTTCCGCTGAGCCTCGCGTCGCGCACGGTCCTCCTCGCGGCGCTTGCGTTGTTCCTCTTCGAGAGCAGTTTGCTTGGCTCGTAGCGCAGACTCCTCAGCAGCTTTCTCCGCCGCCTTTGCCGCCTTCTCTTCCTCCTTGGCCAACTTCTGCTGCCTGCACAAGACGTCGCAAGATGGCACACGACCACACGAACTGATATCACTGACCGCTTCTTGTCCTTTTTCTTCTGGTTCTGGGACTGCTTCTTCGCCTCGCGCTCTTTGTTGATCTTGTCCTCGTCCTCGAGCTCGCGCAGGAGCTGGAGTTGGCGTTCCTGGGCGACCTTCTCCCGATAGGCCTTGAGGACGCGCTGCTCGAACATGCGCGCAGCGAAGATGGAGAACATTCGCTTGCCCTCCTCCATCTTCTGCTCCTCGGTCATGATCTGCACCACCACATATGTGAATGGGAAAGGGGAGAGGAAAGACGAAAAGCACATACCTCCTCTTCGTCCTCATCCTCTTCGTCCTCCTCGTCCTCCTCGTCATCATCCTCGTCGCCTTCATCGTCCTCATCCTCACTGTCTTCCTCCACGTCAAGTGTCGCCTCTTCCTCCCGCTGCATCCGTCGCTCCGCCAGCTGTTCCATCATCTCCAGGAACTTCTGGCCGTCGTTCTTGAGCAGATCATCGGCTACTGTGAGAATGTTCCCTACTTCCGAGAAGTTAATAGGCAAAGCAGCCACGTCGCAGGTAAACGGTACTTGCCGGTGACAGTGAGGTTGTTCCCGAAGTTGCCGATACCATCTGCGCCGTTCGCCTTCGTACCATTGGCGGCTCGCCGGCGCGCGGCTGCCCTCCGGTCCGACTTGGGGTCCTCATCATCCTCCGGGTCCACGTCCTCGTCTTCCTCGCCGTCCTCCTCGTCCTCGTCCTCGTAGTCCTCATCGTCCTCATACACCTCTTCATCCGGATCGTCTTCCTCCCCCTCGTCCTCGAACTCGCTCTCCGGGGCGGACTTGACGGGCTTGCGCCCGTTTGTCTGGATGGCGTTCTTGCCACGGTGGGCGTTTGGCGGCTGGGGGCTGATGACGGCACCGTTCTTGTCCAGTTCGACGCTGCCCGGAAATGGACCCGGCCCTTGAGGAGGAGGCAGCGTCCCGCCGGAGGAGATGTAGCGCTGCTGGTAGTTCGCGTACTGTTCTAGCTCTTCGTAATAGGCATCGTACAGTACCTCGAGCTCCTCCTCAATCGCATTCCTGCAGTCCGGGGCCGGCACACGGGCGGCACACGGGTGTCGTCGGCGGGCGGGGCGGCGGGGAACGTCAGGAAAATTTTCGGCGACGAGGGCGGCGGGGACGTACCGCTTGCGGCCGCAGACAGCACAGCTGCAGTTGTGTTTCTGCTGCTCCTTCATCTTCTTGAGCACGGCCTCCTTCTCGATTTTGACCAGATTCCGGCGCTCGTCCTCACCGAGCCCGAGCCAGAACTCTTTGATGCGCTCGCGCTCCTCGGTCGTGCTCGTAGACCATATCTTGTTGTTTTTGGCCGGCTGCTGGCCCGTCGCTGGCGGTCTCGGCTTGTGCGGCGTGGAGGCGTTCGAGGATGGGGGCGATGGATGGTGATGGGCGTGATTATGGCCGTACGCGTGCGAGGAGATCGGCGCCTTGGACGCTGCGCGCCGCGACGGCGGAGGCGGGTCGGCGGCAGGGGCAGGGGTGTACGACATGGGCTTCTTGCCCGCCGCGCGGGACGACGGGGGCGGGTTGGCGGCAGCGGCAGGCGGGGGACGTGCGGCGGGCATACGGTTGGGAGCAGACACGGGCGCAGGCGCTCCCCGCCCGCCAGCCCCGCCATTTGTCACCGTCTCCGGCGTACCGCCCGCCGCCAGCCCCGGCCGGCCGGCCTCGCTGTCCGTCTCCCCGGTCGTCCCCCGCTTCTTTTTCTTCCGCCGCCGCGCCCGCCCCTCGGCCGCCGCCCGCGCTCCGGCCTCCTCCAGCGCGAGCGTGAAGTGTGCCGCCGCCAGCCGCCCGCCGCCGCCCGGCGACCCCCCGCCCTCGTCGTCTTCGCTCCCGTACTCGTCCTCGCCGCCGTACTCGACATCCTCCGGGTACACCACCAGGTCCGCCCCCGCCTCCCCCGCCTGCAACGCCCCGTTCGCCGCCGCGGCCTGCTGCATCGCCAGCGCGAACTGTGGGTCCGCGAAGATCGCCGGGTCGAACGGCATAGCCGCGGGCAGCCCCCCGGGGTACGCCCCGGGCGGGAACCGCCCGCCGCCGCCGTCGCGCGCCGCGCCAGAGTGCATCTGCTGCGCGATGGCGTACATGGCCTGCGTCTTTGGGTCCGCGTCACCGACCGAGCTCAATCGAGAGTAAGTGTGCCGTACAAAGTTGCGCAGATGGTCCGGGAAGGACGCCCAGTACTCGTCGTTCACGAGTCCGCCCTCCGCGCCCTCCATGCTCCGCGCGAGGTGGTCCGCGGTCGCGAGTAGCTCCGCCTCCACCGCCGCCGTCGTGGGCTTCAGGTGCGCGGCGAGCGACGCGGACAGCGACGCCGTCGTCGACACGTGCACCGAGGCCAGCTCCGGAGAGAGGCCGGTGCGCGTCCGGGCGTGCTCATAGAACCCGCCCATCGACTCCAGCGCCGGAAGTGCCGCGTCGTCGTACTCGTCGTCTTCTTCGTCGTACTCGACCGGTCGCTCCGCACCTTTTCCCTTTCCCTTCTTCTTCTTCTTCTTCTTCCCGTTCGGGGCCGCCGGTGCAGGTGCAGGCGGGGTCGCAGGTCGGGTCGCCCGAGCTGGAGAGTTGACTACCGGCCGTTTTGCGTTGGCGGCGGTCATCCTAGATCGCTGGCAGAAAGGAGGAGATGGAGGATGTCGAGACCAATGCGCGAGAGGATGAGAGGATAGGTCGTTGGCGTTGTGGAGGTCGGTGTACAAGGAGCATTGGAGTTTCGCTCGTGCAGCCGGGCCTCAATCAATCCTTCACGTGATCTAACACTTATTGCCAATATAATGCTCGGAGTAACAAATCCGTTATAGTTCCTCCTCCACCCACCACTAAACGTCCCCCGCCCCTAATACCTATCTCATGTTGTGCTTCGCTTCATGCTGAAACCGAGGCACTCGATTCCCCTCCGTCTTGACAGCACCCAGGCATCGAGCGTATCCCATATGGCGCATATAGCTGGGTATTTGGCACGCATATACTCAATCTCTAGCGGGGTACCTCTCTCGCGACGCTCGAAACTACCCGACGAATATCCAGTACTCGGTACTCATGCGTCACAAATCTTCCAGCCCCCACGTCGCGGAGTAAGAATCCAGTGAGTCCATGTTTCCTTCGTTGCTATTCATTCACGGGCGTCGATCCCCGACAGTTTTGCATCCGTTTGCGGTAGCCTTTTTACTGCTAAATCATTGAGACGTGGTCAAGATGACTGGAAGCGTGAGCGAATGTGTGGGCTTGGAGACTCATCCGCCGCACGAAGCCCGACTTGTGTTCAACGAGAATTACACTCCACAAGCACATGCTTTCAAGAATCCCGTGCCGTTCATCTGAACGTTCGCAAAAGTGAGTTGTCCTTTCATATGCGGCGCGTAAATTTTGGAACATTGCGCATTGATACAGTCCACGCTTTTGTTCGGGTGCAACATCACGCGATTGAGTGGCACGGGAGCCTTGTTGGTGGGCAAATAGTAAGTACTCGAGTATGTTGATCTGTTAATAATGTATCCTCTGTGTTTCATCGCTTCAAATTCATGCTAGCACAGTTCCCGAGCGCATTGCGTTGCATCAGTGGAGCATCGACGTGCGGCAGCACCCATATGTGTGTGGGAAGTGGTGATGGCAACGAAGATCCCTTTCCAGATATGGTATCGCGGAACGACTGATAGCAACAACGTATACTGCATGAACGATGAAACCCTGCTGCCGTCGTCGCAGACGGGTATGGCTGACAAGCTCTTGGGTTTGTTCTGATATATACACGCCATCTGACCGAACAGTGTTCATAGGTCGCGTTCTGTTCCTCACATAGTAATAGGACTTACCTTCCATTTACGCCGTGATCTGAGCTCTGGCAAGCCGGAAGCGGTATTCAAGCAGATAGTATATGTTCATCGTTGTCATTCTCTCGACCCTGAGGTGGACTTACTAACCAACGCATTTCAGGCCTTCCAGCGCCCAGGCAATGGTCCGCCGGTCCGTCCAGTAACTTTCGATAAGATCCCACATTCCCTTTCAGCTGCCCGTTGTCGTAGTCTAGTTTCACTCCAACTACGGCAACAGATCGGCACAGCTTCCGAGGCAACCAATGTGGCCTGTTTAAATTTGCCGAGCTGCAAGCCGTTCTCGACGGCCGCACATGATGCATCAAAGACCCCTGCATGCCCGCATACGTATAAGACGCTTCCGGCCGGCACGCTTGCCATCTTTTCCCTCTCTCCTCGCGTCGCCGTCCCTTCTCCGCCAGCCGACGCGGGGCCTCGCCCTCCACCTTCGCTCTTCCTCCCCGGGTTGGCCTGCACGCCATGCGCTCTACACTCTTTTCCACCCTCCTATTCCTATGCCTCCTTGCGCACACACGAGCGGAAATCACCGTCTATGGCCTGCTCGGTCAAACAACTGCAAATCCGGTGCTCAACGATGGTGCCCAGGCCACCCCGACGACAACATCCTTCGCCACCGCCACCACACCGGTCGCATACACCCAGCTCGCGGCGTACAACCCAATCTACCTCTACCCACCCGCGATCCCGTCCCCTGCGCCCGCGAACACATTCGCCATTGGAGTCCCCACAGACGCCGCGCTCATGAGCGCGCTCTCCATCAAGCAGTCGGGCACCTTCTTCGGCTTCTCCATTGAGATGTCGGTGGCTAATCAGCTCAGTGAGTACTAAGTTGCCGGTTCTTGGCGCGGGGGTGGCTTGGCGGGTGTTTGGTCGAGGATGGGTGCTTGGCGCTTGGCGCTTGGCGGGGAGCATCAGGGTTCAAGGAGGTGGTTTGTGGGTGTGGTGTGGGAACGGCTCGGCTAAGGGCATTATATGCGCTGGATATCTGGGTGCGGGAGACCGCAACGTTACATAGTATGCTGACTGGAGACTACCGGCACCCACAACAGTCGGAAGCAGCCCGTGAGTCGCGTGTATCATTGCATGGGAAGCCGTGTGCTGATGACAACACCCGGACTCTAGCTCGCACATCAACCCGCCATTCCTCAACTTCATGAGCATCATCGCTCAAAAGGCGGGGAAGGTGCACGTCCGCGTCGGCGGGAACACGCAGGACTTTGCGTATGTCGTCGATTCGCTTGCCGACGGCAAGGTCATCGAGAAGGACAAGGAGGATGCATCTAACCCAGTGAGTATATGCGCTATGCTATTACGCGAGCCGTCCCCTGACTGCGAGTTACAGACGAGCACGCCCGTCCTTGCACTCACTCCGGACCTCTTGTACATGTTGGCGAACGTCTCCTCGCTAGTGAACGTCGATTGGTTCCTCGGTGAGCATCCATATGTTCCAATGACAGGCCTGTGACTAAACAGACCCTCAGGTATTCCGTTTAACGACACCGTGAACTGGAGATTCGAGATCGCAGAGTACGGCGAAGCCATTCTGGGCGACCATCTCCTTGGTTTCCAGGTTTCTAACGAACCCGATCTTTATGCCGCGTGCGTTTTCTGTCATGCGATTTCTTGCGCTTCTGATCTGTAATGGCAGGCACGGGCATCGTGCGAGCACGTACGGTCCTTTCGACTTCTTCGGCGAGTTCGCCGACTTCACCACAGCGTACGCCGCGGACTCCAAAGTGAGCAACAAGAACAACCTCATCGCACCGAATCTGGCGTCCGGAAATTGGTGGCCCGAGGACATATGGAACACCGGCTTCATGGAAGCCTACGGGTCGTCGCTCCAATATCTCGCGATGGAGCACTACCCCACGGACAATTGCGCGGTCATCTTCCCGTCGGCCAACAACCCGCCCAAGGACCCGACCGCGATGCTGCCGGCGTACCTGACGCACCAAGCCGGGTTGAACTTTGTGCAGCCGTACCTGAACTCGACTGCGCTTGCGCAGCAGTGGGGGAAGCCGTTCCTCCTCTTCGAGACGAACACAGCCTCGTGCGGTGGCTTCCCAGGCATCTCCGACACCTTCACTTCCGCGCTCTGGGGCATCGACCACGCGCTGCAGCTCGCGCACTCGAACTTCTCCGGCGCGCTCTTCCACTTCGGCGGCCAGAACGTGTCCTACAACCCGTTCACCGCCGTGCCCACGAACGAGTCCGCCGTGCACCAGTGGACCGTCGGCCCGCTCTTCTACTCCGCCGTCTTCGTCGCGGAGCTCATGGGCACATCCGGGACGACGCAGCTCAAGGACATGCTCCCGAACAACGCGGACATCCACACCCCCGCGTACGCGGTGTTCGAGAACGGCCAGTTCAGCAAGATGGCGCTCCTCAACTACATGACGGACCCGTCCGGCGCGAACGACTACACCGCGACGATCTACGTCGGCGGCTCCGGCTGGAGCGAGGCCAACGGCGTGCCGGCGAGCGTCAAGGTCAAGTACCTCCGCGCGCCGTCGACATCGGAGAAGCACAACGTCACCTGGGCCGGGCGGGTGCGTACGCTCTCTCCCCCTCTCCTCAGGCTCTACGCTAACTTCGCGCGCGTGCATGCAGACGCTAGGCGGCCAGTTCAGCTCCGACGGGCGCTGGCAGGGCGAGGAAACCGTGCAGACGGTGCAGTGCGACCAGACGCAGAACATGTGCCAGGTGAAGGTGCCCGCGCCGGGCGCCGCGCTCGTGTTTTTCTCGGACGCGGCGCAGGCCGCCGCGGGCGACGACGCGTCCGGCGTGCAGACGTTCGCGACGACGGCGGTGACGAAGACAAAGAACACGGTGACGGTCGACCCGAGCGTGCTCGCGACGAGCAACGGCGAGTCGGGCAAGCAGCGCGCGCAGTCCAACTTGGGCGGCACCAGCCTTAAGGTCTCAGCCGCTGCGAGCGGGCCCCTCGTTTCTGGGTTCGCCGCGCTCGCCGCGGTGGTAGCGGGCGCGGGGGTGGCGTTCAGGGCGTCGTGGTGAGTTGGTGAGGACGGGTTTCTGCGCGTGCGCGGCCATCTTGTTGCTAATTTTAGGGATTTCAATATTTGTAACCTATCTCCTCTTGATGCACATATCTTGAAACTGCACTTCAGGGTGCAAGTACTCGGAGCGCTTATATCCAGGAAGATGAAGATGCCAAGGGGTGCAAAACACATAACAGCAAGTCCAACGAAGAAACCTCATATCTCCGTCTCTCATTAAACAGGTTGGTACATCTGGGGCTAAATACCTACTCACCTCGTAGATTGGGGTGGTCCTATATCGCGTGAATGTCGCGTCTTAGTCTCGAGTATTTTCGTAAGTTTTCCCTCCATCTCGTCGTCACGCGTGGACTCTCACCACATTATTAGCACGCGCGGCTGCATCCCAGAGTACAGTGCCATCTACTCATCTCGCCGTGGAGCATACATATGCGACATTCTTGAGGTCCGAACGAGCGGAACGACGGGTACGCGCTCAAGTGGTTCTTACGCGAGCACTGGAAGCGCTTGAAGGGCTTGCACCCCACGGCATTCAGAGCAGAATGCTGACCCTTATATCCAAAAAAACTCTGATTCAAAGAGCGATGGAGCGCGCGCTCATCACAACCACCTGTCAACATAGCCCTCCTCGCCGAGGAGTTCCTTCGAGAGGTGTGGTCTTGACGGAAATCTTCGTAGCTCGCGTTCTCATCTATATGCGTTCCGGTGATCTTTTCATTGCCCCTCAATAGCACGCGACGCGCCCGGGGCCACGAATTTTAGGCTGGACAGCCTAAAGTCCGCGGTTCGCCAGTGCGATAGCGCAAGCGCTCTCAGACCTCAGATGGTTTCAGAACCTGAGTTATTCCCGTCTTGTTCTGCTAGACTCATATTTCCGAGCGTTCACAGGTATACCCACTGTACCCGAGGGTCGCCCCTAGCACTAGTGAAACCCAACCCGCGAACCCGTAGACCAGAGTACCACGCCTTGAGGGTGCTGGACCATCTGACCCGTGTCATTTCCTATAGACCGGGTATCGATTGTGGTCGCTCTGATCATTTTCTGCGGAACGTCATCTAATCCCTTTTCATTTCCGCTTACCCAACCTCGCTTCTCGGCATCTTGGTCCTCTTCGGGATCAAATCAAGCCCTCGAAGCATTTCACACAGCAGATTTGTCCACCCACCCTGCAGGTATCAGTAGTTCCTACTTCGATCAGCTGACTGGGTGGGAGGTAAGTAAACGAACCGTTGCGTGGCATGCTTGAATTAGCTATGGCAGTGAGATGTCATCTTCGGTGCGTCTTCCAGAAATCCTCCGCAGTCGTGCTCTGCGTCTGAAGCCGCGCGATCCGTCGCTTGCCGTCATGTTTTCACTGTGAAGGGTGCCTGGAATGCGCTCTGGCCACAAGGGTTGACAACGTTGACAGAGCGGGGGCATTGCACTGGCAACTGGTATGCGGTGCACGCCCGACGATGGCCGACCTCCATTGCTGCCAGCGTCAGTACGTGCATTCACTGCACACCGGGGCGGGTTCCATGCTCTCGCGTGTGTCGCACTTCGGGTCCGCAGCGGGCGCTTGTCATATGCGGCCGAGGCGCCGCTATGATTGGATGGCGCAGGCTAAGTTTAGTTTTGCCAGGCGCGGACGCCGTTCTTGCCAGAGCCGTCCTCGACCACCACCGCGCCCCCCGCTCAGGGCGCGCTGCGGAATGGTGGATTATATGCCCTCCGGGCCTCGAGCCTCCGCTTACTCGTCTCGTCCGTTTCTCTCTTACTCCCCTCCTCCTCCTCCAGCGTTCGCGCTGCCCGCTCTCCGCCACCTCCACCATGCTCCCCCTACCCCTGCCGCTCTTTTTACTCTCGCTCTCTGCCTTCGTCCCGCGCGCCGCATGTTCGGTCACCGTCTACGGCCAGCAAGGTGTCACCACCCCGTCTGGGCTCGCGACCTCCGCGTCGGCGACCGCGACCACGGCTGATTGGATCGCCGCCCTCGCCGCCTACAACGATGTCACACTCACCGTGCCCGCAAACCCATCGCCGGCCCCCACCGCGTTCGCAGTCTCGGTCGCGAACCAGGCGAGCAACGTGAACGGGCTCTCCGTCGCGCAGGCGGGCGACTTCTTTGGCTTCTCCATCGAGATGTCCGTCGTCCAGCAAGTCAGTGAGTACACTCCCCTCTGCTTAACCACCCGCGCGGGCTGGGACCGTGATGGGATCTGATCACTGAGTCTTATAGTTGGCAAGAACGGGTACGCCGAGTCTCTCGGCATGGATCCCTGGCGGCGTGGCTCACTTGGCGCGGGGTGCATCCGCTCTCTCTTCGCAGGTCGTATCTCATGGTGCCCTTCCTCAACCTCCTTGCTTCCGTCGCGGATCGCGCTGGGCGGGTGCGGGTGCGTGTCGGCGGAAACACGCAGGAATATGCAACGCTCGTGGCGAGCTTGGCAGACAACGCGATCATTGAAAAGGACAAGGAGAACACATCGAACCCGGTGAGTAACATGTCGCGTATATATGTGCCATCCCGAGGAAGAGCTCTGCCAAGCATTCCAAATTCACAAAGACCGTTTCCCCGGCACTTTTTAATGCATACACCCGGTTTTTCTTGCCGGCTCCCGGGGATGCGGTGTATGCACTATGACGTCATCAGCGGTGTGCCTGGCGACTTGATGCGTCGCCGAGACCTCCACGCACATTGGCTTTGCTCTCTCGTCTCGGCGACCCTGTCTTTATGAACGACACTAAGTGCTGGCAATGAACAGACGAACACGCCCACCCTCGACTTCACTACCGGCTTGCTTTACATGATGAGCAATGTCTCAAGTCTGGTCGCCGTCAAGTGGTATCTCGGTCAGTAATTTGCCTCCTCACATATGCCCGAATTCCGACCTTTCTGGGTAGGAATCCCATTCAACGATACGAGCAATCTGCGACTACAGATCGCGGAAGCTGGAGATGCGATTCTCGGAGACAACATACTCGCATACCAAGTTGGAAACGAACCGGATCTTTACGCTGCGTACGGGTACACCAATTCTATATGAGTTTTGCTCGCTAATTCGCTGCATGGCAGTCACAACCATCGTGCTTCGACGTACAACCAGACGGATTACATCGCAGAGTTCGACATCATGGTCAATGCCATCAACGCTAACAGTCTCATCACCACCAAGAACAATCTAGTGGCCCCAGTGTTTCCGGAACCTGGTCATTGGACTCCGTACTTGATCTTGGTTTCATATCGGATTACAGTTCCTCGCTCAGCATCGTGTCCGTTGAGCAGTACGTCGCTTCTTCTTCTGCTCTGCTGTGCCGCTCAATCTGCTGTACAGCTACCCAGACAACAACTGCGCGGCCGCATACCCCAATTCCGGCTTCGGCGATCCCGTGGATCCTCAGACGGTCATTTCCAACTATCTCACCCATGCCAGCGGCCAGTCCATCGTCAGCCCGTATCTCAACGGCGCGCTAGAAGCCGCGGCCGCTGGCAAGGAGTTCATGATGTTCGAGACGAACACCGCGTCCTGCGGTGGTTTCGAGGGTGTCAGCGACGCGTTTGTATCGGCTCTGTGGGCAGTGGACTACGGTCTGCAGATGGCATACTCCAACTTCACGGGCGCTCTCATTCACGTCGGTGGACAGGACGTTTCGTATAACGTGAGTAGCATGACGTCATCGTACTTTCTTCACGCGCTGACTTTATCTCATCTTTCTAGCCTTTCACCCGTAAGCCATCGTGGTCCGGTTTCATGCATTATCCATTTGACACCATCTCAGCGCCCCCTACAAACCTGTCCTCATTCAAGGAATGGACTGTCGGCCCGACCATGTACGCGAGCGTCGTCCTCGCCGAGGCCCTCGGCAACACGGGCACCGCGCAAGTTATCGACCTCTTCGCGAACAGCGCAAACGCCTATACTCCAGGATACGCCATCTACGAGAACAGCGCCCTTGCTCGCATCGTGCTCGTCAATTTCATGACCGAGGCCAATGGCACCGGCAGCTACACCGCCACAATTTCTGTCGGTGGCGGGGAGACCGGCGAGGCGTCGAGCACACCGTCGTCCGTCAAGGTCAAATATCTCTCTGCGCCGACCGTCGTGGAGAAGGACAACATCACCTGGGCGGGCCAGGTACATCTTTTGCTGCCCTTTTATGCGTCTTTGCGGCACATCACTGAACGTTCGCTCTGGTGTACAGACGTTCGGAGGTCGTTTCCAGGCTGACGGGCGCCTCTCCGGCGAGGAGTCAATCGCGACCATCTCGTGCGACACCACCGCGGCGACCTGCGCCATCCCTGTTCCGGGCCCCGGAGTCGCGGTCGTTTTCCTCTCCTCGAAAGCGCAGTCAGACGCGGACCCGACGACGACGCAGACGTTCGCGACCACTGTGCTCACGAAGACTGCGAACACCGCAACGATCGACCCGAGCGTGCTCGCGACCAGCAACGGCATGAACGGCCTCGACCGCGCAGAGCTCGGTGGTACAAGTCAGGGTGGGGCGAACGCCGCGGCGCCCTCGGCCCGCAGCATCCCGGGACTCGCGGTGCTCTGCGCGCTCGCGGGCGCGGTGTGGGTCCTGGGCGGCGCGTCCGGCCGACGGTGACCTCGGCCCCATCGCGAGTTGCGAGTCCGCCCCAGCTCTGCACACTCCTCGTTCCCTTACGCAAATAGACCGCCCGCTAACGCTTGTGCTCTCCCCGCCTACTGCCGAAAGGCAGCACGTCGCTGGCGCCTCGCGCTCGCAGCCCCGGAGACCTCGGGCCGGTCGTGGTCACCAAAGTCTCACATGGGTAGCGCCGGGCGAATTTTCGAATCCCAGACTCGACAGCTGAGTTGCATTTGCATTCTTGTACCGCCTCCATCGTCACCGGTCACCGCTGCTCTCCGTGAACTGCTGCATCTCTGGAATATCACCATATCCCTCATCTGCTCGCATACACTCACTACGCGTGTTCCTTCACTCACCCCGCGTCCTTGCCGTTCCATTCGTTTTACACCGTCCCGTTCACTCGTCCCGGCTTGGACATGTGGCTTTAGCTATCGTAGCGCTCTGAACCGTACATACCCTCGTTTCGTCACAATAGTACGCTGATCTCCGTCTCCGTCTCCGGGCGTTCAAGTGCCTGCGTGCGTTCAGTACGTAGGATTGAAGCCTTGGAAGCCTGAAGGTAAGCATGCGCCTCTCCAGGCTCGGCGCTGCGATGCGAATGCTCACGCGAGCAGATCCCAGAAAGTTCGCCCCACACTAGCCACTAGCACTTTTGGAGTCAAGACACGCCGACGCACGCAAATCATTGCCCTAGCGCTCGCGAAGGCCCCTGCCGTCCGTTCCGTTTGGCCGTGTTCAACGTTAACGCGCTTGCTGTCAACGCGCTTGCGAGCCATTGGCCAGCCGGTCCGAGTGCGTGCTAGATCTGCAGTGAGCACTTGCTTCTCGTGCTCCGTGTGCTGATTCTCGTGGTTACACGTGTCTAGCATCAGCATGGCAGTCTGCGTAGCCGCAAGTTAACCGGCGGGGACGAATCGCCGTGCACAAGCCGCGATGATATTCTGGGACGGTGAGTTGGCGCCCTCCGTGCTCGTGCTACCAGATCCATTGTCGCCGCGACTTCGCGATTCATGCTATTGGAGACGACTCTCGGCGCGCCCGCGGTATCCTCGAGCCTGCGGCCCAACTGATCGCGGATGCATGGTCGATATGTTGGCTGGCGATGTATGCAAGATCCCGGGTGCGTATCGATGCGCGCCCGACGGCAGCTGTAATCAGCACGTTGGGGGCACACACCCGCGTCGAGGCAGTGAGCCCGGCGCTGTGCACTGCAGGTCTGGTGCACGATCGGGGAGTTGGAGGGCACCTCGCCCGCTGCCTCTCCGGTCTCTGACCCATACCACTTTTCATTCGAGCTCTTGTAAAGTTCTAGCATCGCGTGGCGCTCCGTCTTGAGACGCGCCTGAGCCCCGCCGTGGCGCGCGCGAGTCGGACCCGGAGGTGGGCATCTGAGGCCGATGGCTTCACAGTACTGCCAGCGCGAGCGCCCTTCAGCCCAGGCGCTGGGGCTGCAATCGCGACGTCCGGCCTCGGAGACGTGCTGGCACTTGCGCTGCACCATCTGGAAGCAGGATCTGTCGGTTGTCGCGGGAAGAGCGATCGAGACTCTACGGGCGGTTACCGTATGCGCCTCCGTGGCTGGAACAGGGGCCCACGGCGGTGCGTGTGCGTTCTATCGTCCCCGAGCGTTGTCCAGTGCGTTCTTGTGTTGGGTCTCAGCGTTACGCCCGCAGGGCGCAGAGAGATAGGGCGTCGTGATTCAGTGCTCCCGCTACATGGCGTCGGGGCGGCGCTGTACGATGGGGCCTAGCGTCGTTGTCAAATTTGTCAGACGGCTCGCGCAACCTCGCCTCGCGCGCGTGAGAGAGGCCGCCCTGCTCGGACGACACGCGCTTCAGTGTATCAGGACGCGGATGCGGTGCACCCGTCCACTGGGAGCCGACAGTGGGCTACTTATAAAATGGCGCGGGGTGCATTTCCGTGCGCGTTCGTGCGTACTGTCCGCCCGCCCTCCCTCCCTCTCCGCTTCTCTCTTCTCTTCTGCGCCCCGCGGCCCCGACTCACCTGGACGCGTCTGCGACCGAGCTTCTCTCCCGCTTCGGCGCTCGTCCTTTCCTCCGCGTCCCGGGTCCCGCGGACGCACTTGCTTTCTCTTTCTCTTCGTCCACCTCTACGACCCTTATCCCCACCATGTCCTCCATCCGCGCCCTCTCGCTCCTCCTCCTCCTCTGCGCACCCCTCTCCCGCGCCGCGCCAGCAGTCACCGTCTACGACATCTGGGGCGCCCAAGCCGAGGCAGAGCTCGGCCAGGGCCCGCTCGCGACGCCCGAGGAAGCCGCGTTCCTCGCGCAGTACGGGGCGTACAACAGCGTGCAGCTCAAGGTGCCCCCCGCGGCGGTCCCCGCGCCCGCGACGTCGTTCGCGCTCGCGCTGCACGCAGCGGCGGGGAGCGTGCCCGGGATCGGCCCCGCGACGCGCGGCGACCTGCTCGGGTTTTCCGTCGAGATGAGCGTGGTGGGCAGCGTCGGTGAGTCGAGCTCGTTCCGCTTTGCGCGTTGGGGAGGCGGCGTTTGGGCGGCAGCGCGCGAGGGGTGTGCGTGCGGGCCAAGCCCGGCCAAGCCTCACGCGTCACCCGGAGGCGAATATCGCTTGCTGACCAGTGACGTGGTGCGGGTGTAGTCGGGCGGAATTCGTCCCTCCTCCAGGTGCCGTTCCTCAACCTGCTCGCCTCCGTCGCGAATCGCGGAGGCGGCGTCCGCGTCCGCCTGGGGGGCAACACCCAGGAGTATGCCACGCTCGTGGACGCGCTCCCTCCAACCACGGCGGTCGGCTCGGTCACTGCAAAGGGTCCCGTCGTCTTCCCGGCCGGACCTCAGACGGTCGAGTCGAAGGAACTGTTGTACACGACCGAGATGCTCAAGATGCTCCAAGCGGTGTCCACGCTCACCGGTGCTAAATGGTTCCTCGGTATGTCCTCACAGCGGGATCTCTGATCGCCCGTCCTGCTACATTCAGACCGCAGGCTGACAGAGTCGGTGCAGGCATCCCGTTCAACGACACCGCGAACCCGCGCCTGCAGATCGCAGAGCAGGCGGACGCGATCTTGGGCAACAATGTTGTCGGTTATCAGGTTGGAAATGAGCCCGATCTGTTCGCCGGGTGCGCATCCTCTCCCGCGCGGCCTCGTGAACCCGTGTGCTGACAGGTCGCGCGTGCAGACACGGCCGACGCCCCGCGACGTGGACAATCCAGAACTATCTGACCGAGTTCAAGACGATCACGGACATGATCCGCGCGAATCCAAAAATCACGAGCAAGGGGAACATCGTCGGCCCGAGCATCCAAGGCAGCAAGCATGGCTTCGGGATCGCGGACGTGCTCGCTGCGGGCTATGTACAGGCGTTTGCGGACGACCTCTCCATCGTCTCTATCGAGCAGTACGTCTCTCCCCTTGGTCCTACTCTTCGTCCCCGGCGCTAACCTTTGATGAGCGCAGCTACGCCCAGAGCAATTGCGCGGCAGTGTTCCCCAACGGCGGATTCGGCCCCATGCTCGACCCGCAGACCATTCTGCCCCTCATTAGCGGACATGGCGCCGCACAGGGAGTGCTTGCGCCATTCCTCCCGGGTGTGGCCGCTGCGCGCGCGGCGGGCAAGCAGTTCATGATGTTCGAGACCAACACGGCATCATGCGGCGGCTTCGGGGTGTGAGCGACTCATTCGCCGCCGCGCTGTTCCTCGCCGACTACGCGATGACGATGGCCGCGGAGGGTGTCTCTGGCGCGCACCTGCACATGGGTGGCCAGAACGCCTCCTACAACGTGCGCACCGTTCCCGCGCTCTCTTCGTGTGCGGAGGCTGACCGCGCCGCCCGACGCACAGCCGTTCACCCCCCCCCGACGAACATGTCCTCGTTCAAGCAGTGGACCGTCGGCGCGCCGATGTACGCCACGCTGTTTTCGGCGGAGGCGCTCGGGCCGACGGGCTCCGCGCAGGTCGTCGACCTCGCCGCGAACCTCGCGAGCAACAGCACGCCCGCGTACGCGATCTACGAGAACGGCGCGGCGGCGCGCGTCGCGCTCTTCAACTACCAGGACGCGTCCAACGGCGCGGCGTACACCGCGACGATATCCGTCGGCGGCGCGACGCTGGGCGAGTCGAACGCGACGCCGAGCAGCGTGCGGGTGAAGTACCTCGTGGCGCCGAGCATCACGGAGAAGGAGCAGATCTCGTGGGCGAACCAGGTCCGTGCTGTTCTTCCACCTCTGCTCTGCTCTCCGACTGACATGTTTTTTTCTTCCGCGCAGACCTTCGGTGGCCGTTTCTCGTCCGACGGCCGTCTCGCCGGCACCGAGGATATCGTCACCGTCCCGTGCGACACCACCGCGCACACCTGCACGATCACCGTCCCCGCGCCGGGCGCCGCGCTGGTCTTCCTCTCGTCCGCGGACAGCGCGGGCGCGAGCGCGACGCAGACGTTCGCGACGAGCGTGACCACGAAGGTGTTCGCGACCGCGAGCATCGACCCCACGTCGCTCGCGCACTCGAACGGGCAACGCCCGACAGAGCTGCTGGGGACGAGCCAGGGCGGGGCGAACACCGAGGAGGGTGTGGCGGCCGCGTTCTGGGAGGGCGTTATGTGGCTCTTCCTGCGCGCGGGGCTGACCTGCCGAGATTGCTGATCGGTCTCGTCTCGCACCCTGTACGTACGTGTTCGCTCGTCCTTGCTCTGCATAGTATGCTGTAGACTCTAGACACCCCTCGCATGCCCGCTGTACCAATACCTGTCCCGGCCCTGTCACCCTTCTTCGTCGATGCCCTCACGCCCCTCTCGGACTATTCTTAGCATACGTATCGTACTGCTCTCCTGCGCACTCAGCTCGGACACTCATGGGACTTTCGCTTTACGCTTATGTATTCTTTAGTTTTCTACCTTACCCACAATCAATGACCAATACCAGGCTTGCTCTGATCCGTCTTCGTTCGTGGTGACGCCCGCGGCCCGATGCTTGGCTCTCTGTTGCGACTGGCGCTGTCACTGCGTTGACACTGAGGGTGGCCATATGGCCTGCCACCCTAAGTACTTGCTCGCTCCTATCATTCGCGAGTACGTGAATGGGACGAAAATCCTGACCCGGCGACTGAGAACTTATGCGTAAGAGCTTGCAGCATCTGATATATACAATGCCGGGACGATGTGTCACGGTTAGAAGATACCAAGAGCGTGCAAGCGCCAGTGTCAGTCGAGGGAGAAAATGCCCGGACCGGCACGGACCACATGGCATTGCCATCATTGCTTGTAAAGCACCGAATGCGCAACTGTACTGCGAGCACTCGTCTACCGCAGAGAGCGCTCCGCAGTGCTTGAGGGTCCCCCGACGCGCGCTGACGACTGGAGGTGTTGTTCTGTCTCGGTGCACCCAAGCCTGCGACGAACATGGCTTGGGCTTTGGGCGATCGGGCGCATCAAGCACGGCCAAAGCCCCAGATTGCTTTCTTCTGGCTTGGCACCACCTCCGTTAGCTAGGCGTGCTTGGCCTCCTGTTGTATACTATCCCTCGATGCACCCCGCGTGCCTGCTCACCTGTCTCTCTCCTCTCCCCCGTCCTCCCCCCACCCCGGCGCCGCCATGGTCGCCCTTCGTCCACTCCTTTCCTCCCTCGCCTTCGCCGCCCTCGCCCGCGCCGGCGTCACCGTCTACAACCAAGTCGGCCAGGCCGTCATCGCCACCGGAACCAACACAGCCGCCGTGGCCGGCTCGACTCTCGCCGCCTACGACACCCTCGTCCTCAACCCGCCCCCGCTCCCCAACCCGCTCCCCGCGACCTCCTTCTTCCAGCAGCTTGCCCAGAATGCCAAGGACGTCCCGGGCCTCTCCATCCCGCTCAACGGCAACTTCTACGGCTTCTCCATCGAAATGTCGGTCGTCACCCAAGTCAGTGAGTACCGCCCTTCGTCCTTCGAATTCGATTCCGAGCGTCTTTTGGGTCCTTGTATGCGCCCATTCTTGCGACCGTGAGCAGAGGCGAGGCTGGGTGGGCGGACAGGCGGTCGGAGGGCGCTGGGACCCTGGAGTGACATCACTTGCAGTTTGTCCGACGCGCCCGCCTTGATTTCGTCACCACGAAACGCTCTCTGTGCCCCGGACTGCGCACATCACACGTTATGGCAGAGCACTTCTACGGAAACCAGAACTGAGCGCGAGAGGTGCACATGCGCGATTCGGTCACGAGCACGATCTTTTCCTGCGTTTTCACGCTCGTTTCGTGGGCGCTGACTGGGCGTGTTTCACCCTCATCTAGTCGGTTTGAATGGGTGCGTCCGGCGTCCCCCCGATGCTGATTCGCAGATCCACTGACCGGACATGAAGGTCGTACATCCACCCAGAATTCCTCAACTTGATGTCCGTGGTCGCCGCCCGCACTGGCAGCGTGTACATCCGAATCGGCGGAAACACGCAGGAAGAAGCGACATGGGTTGAGTCTTTGGACGACGGCAAGGCGATCGAGAAGAACAAAGTCAACACGAACAACCCGGTAGGTCTCTTCCGTGCCTCGCGTGAGGCGACGCGCGCTCACTCGCGTCGACCTCCCAGACACAAACCCCCGCGCTGCTCTACACGTCCGAGATCTTGCACATGCTCAGCAACATCTCCGCACTCGTTCCCGTCAAGTGGTACCTCGGCGTGCCCATGAACGACACCAGCCAACTCCGCTTGCAGATTGCCCAGTACGGACAGCAGATCCTGGGCGACAACCTCCTCGGTCTCCAGGTCGGGAACGAGCCTGACCTTTATGCTCGGTGAGTGGCCACGCGCTTACCGACTTGCGTGGTGACGCTCACTCGCGCATAGCCACCAGCACCGTCCGTCGACATACGGTCCTTACGACTTCTTCGGCGAGTTCGGAGATGTCGTGAAAGCGATGAAGGCGCAGAACTTGGGCACGGACACCAAGCTCATCGGGCCGAGCTTGGCGACGGGCGACTGGACCCCGCAGAGTGAGTGCACAGAACGAAGCCTGCAGCACATAATTGACCAGCGTATCTTGCAGTGATGTGGGAAACCAACTTCCATACCACTTACCATGATAACCTCTACGCGCTGACTATGGAACAGTAAGCCTTGCGTTACCTTGACTTGCCAACTCCTGACAGTTTCCCAGCTACCCCGATGACAACTGCGCCGCCTTCTACTCAGGCTTCGGTGAGCCAAAGGATCCCCAGGTCGAGTTCGCGAACTACCTGAACCACAACATGGGCGTCAACACGGTCGCACAGTACCTCGGCTCCACTGCGCTCGCGCAGCAGGTTGGGAAGCCGTTCATCATGTTCGAGACCAACTCGGCCTCGTGCGGTGGTTACGCCGGTATCTCGACCTCGTTTGGCGCGACGCTCTGGGCGCTCGACTACGGCCTGACGATGGCGGCGAGCAACTTCTCCCACGCGCTCCTGCACGTTGGTGGCCAGAACGTGTACTACAACCCCTTCACTGGTGCGCCTCTCCCTTCTCATGCGCGACGGGCTCGTACTGACCCTCGGCTCCCAACAGCGATCCCGACCAACGAGTCCGCGTACCACGACTGGACCGTCGGCCCGATCTTCTACTCCGTCCTCGCCGTCGGCGAGACGCTCGGTACAACGGGCACCGCGCAGATCATCGACCTCTGGCCGAACTCCAAGTCGATCTACACGCCCGGCTACGCGATCTACGAGAAGGGCCAGCTCGCGCGCATGGCGCTCTTCAACTACATGACCGACCCCACCGGCGCCGCCGCGTACACCATCAGCGTCGCGATCGGCGGCGGCACCACCGGCCAGCCTGCGGGCACGCCCGCAACACTCCGCGTCAAGTACCTCAAGGCGGACTCGGTCGGCACGAAGTACAACATCACCTGGGGCGGGCAGACGATGGGCGGGATGAAGGCCGCCGACGGACGCATCAAGGGCGAGGAGGCGCTCGAGACGATCACGTGCAACACCGACAACACCTGCAACATCCGCGTGCCCGCGCCCGGCTTCGCGCTCGTGTACTTCTCGGACGGCGCGCGGATCGAGAGCGCGCCGGACACCGCGGCGACGTTCGCGACGAGCGCGGTGACCAAGTACAAGAACACGGCGACGATCGACGAGGCGGTGCTCGCGACGAGCAACGGGAACAAGGGCATGAGCGGGATGTACGGCTCGACGAGCTTTGGCAGCAACGACGCGCCGCGCGCCGTCGCGGGCGCGGGCGCGCTCGCGCTCGCGGCGGCCGGCGCCGTCGTCCTCCGCGCGTTCCTGTGAGCCCCGCACGCCGTGTGGTGTTGTCTCGCTCTGTGACGGGCTGCTGTCATGTACGCTGAACTCTCGGATTGCTTACCGATCTTTCCTTACGATACGACCTTGGATCCTGTTTCCCCGTCCCCCTCACCCGCACCCGCATCTCTGGACCTAAGGCATCTACCTCTACCATTAGCTCACACACGCTTTTTAGTTTATAGCTCACCTTCGCCAGTTGCAGCCGCCGGATATCGGCCGTGAACGGGCTTTATGCATTCATATCCTTGCTTGCTTTCTCATTGGGAACCAGGAGGCGCCCTGTACGAGGCCTTGGTGGTTCAATTGGAAGACCTGTGCACAGTCGACGGGAACACTGTCCAAGATCGCAGACCATCAAAGCCGCCGTCGCTTCAACTTGGATATCACACCGTGGTTGCTGGAAAGTGTCGCTGTACATTTTCATCGCTTTCTATAGACTTCGATGCTCGAGTCCGCAGCGGACTGTCTCAGCAACGGGACCCGCACAATTCGACTGCACCTTCCCCTCAATGCCTCACGAGTTCCCGCAGTGATGCGGGAACTCGGGCCACATCTCCCCGTCGCAATGCACGCTGTCGAGCAGCGGGAACAGCGCACCCACGTACCGCACGACCGCCTTCCGCCAGGACCCCCGAAAGCGCCTATAGTAGGCCCGCCGGGAGTCCGGACGGCGCTTAGCGGTTTTGGGCCCCGAGGGTGGGTCAAAGTCCGGACATGGGCAATAGGCGCTGAAAATAGGCCTGCCGAGAGTCCGGACATGACACGAGAGAGGGTCGGACGGCCCGCCGAAAGTCCGGACATGATGGGAGGTAGAGGCCGGCGCCTATCGCCAGAACTTATACGATGTTTATGCGCTTCAAGCATGTTAATGGCTGTTAATAGGCCTTGTAGCAGTGATGCACTACATTATCATTGGCGAGTGTCGCTGTGGTGTGCCTCGCGCGGCGTCTCTTGATGCGAATGAAAAATGAAGGATGTATGTAATGGTATCGTAGAGTTAGATCCATCAGGTAATTACAGTATGTGAGCGTCGTCTCGTTTGCAAACACGGGACAATGCAGTATACGACTGTCCGTGGCCAAAGACAGGGTCGATAAGGTCGATACCTAAGGTGTCTAACGTGAGACCTTAACAGCCATTGAAAGTGGATGCGGGAACCGCGCGCGCGAGCAGTGCGTCCCCCGCCGGCGTGGGCTCGAACGCGCGAAGGCGACGCACACGCGGCGGACCGCGCGCAGGATGGCAAGCGCGTGCAGCGCACACGCAGTCTCCCCCGCTATGCTCTCCAGGTCCGGCTACACCCTCTCCCCCTCTCGCGCGAGCTCGCGCCCTGCACCTGCGTGTGGTACCGCAGAGGTAGAGCGGGCGCGCACCGCGGAAGGCGAGGCGGCGGGGAGCGGGAAAGGTCGCGGTCAGCGTGCGGGAACTCGATGCGGGGTGTGCGCACGCGCGGAAAGGGCGCGGCGGGCGCGCGCTAGCCGCACACGAGCACCTCGAGCGGGAGAAGCGCGGAGAGGCGTCGGGGGATTCTTGCCACCTGCGCGAGGGGAGGAGGATGAGGAACAGCACTGGGGCACCATCCTCTTCCTCCTCCTCCCTGGTGCGCCCGCACCGTTCACCTCCTCCTCCTTGCGTCCCGCTCGACGGGGTGAGCGACGCCCCCGCCGCGCCCTTATAATACACAGCTGCACAGTTTATTGCATAGAGAGTCGTCGCTCGACGGCTCTTCTCTAAGCGCCGGTAAACGTAGGGGATGAACTTGGCTGAAATACTGCATCCAGCATTCATATTACACTACTTTAGCTTCTATATGTGTCTCTACGACGTATTTGTGGTACGAAACCATGTTCCGGAGCCCCAGGAGGCCCCAGGGAGGCCTTGGTGAGGCCCGCCGAAAGTCCGGACATGGAGGGCCTCCAGACGCCCGAGGACCGCCGGAGTCCGGACATGACGTCATCCAAAGTCCGGACACGGCCGTCTGGAAAATGTGGGCGTCTAGCGGCGGGCCTACTATAGGCGCTTTCGGGGGTCCTCTTCCGCCGCGCCGTCCCCTCCTCCGCGTCCGGCGCCCTAGGGAGGAGCCCCCGGACCGTCAGCCGCCGCAGCGCCCTCTGCTGCCCGCCGCACGTCTCAACCGCCTTGACGATCTGCTCGAGCTTTCTCGCCAACGCCTTGGTATTCAAGCCCCGGGGGATGTCGAGCGCGGGGAGCCTCAGCACGCGGAGGTGTGCGTGCATGCGCGCTACGTCCCCGAGGACCTTCACGTCGGGGCGCGTGAGCCCGAGCGTGGGCCGGGGCCTGCCAACCGGGGCGGTGCGCGAGGGCCCGGCGCGGCCCGCCCTGCCGCCGAGCTGCCTTGGAGGGCTCTCTCCCGGGGTCTGGAACGCAAGCTGGAGGGTGTGCAGTTCGGGCCACACGATGGAGGCCGCGTGAAGGTCTTCGTGGGTGTAGGAAAGCACGTGGTCTCCGAGGTCGAGCGTGAAGCTGGCGAGCCCGCGGAGAGGGAACAGGGATAGGATGAGGGAGCGCAGCGTCCGGTCTGGTTCCGCGGGCGGGTCGCCTGAGCGCGCGCGGCCGTGGACGCCGAAGACGGCGTCGATGTGGACTTTGAGACTGTGCCAGGGCATGGGCCCGCCGGGTTTGGAGCGCCGCACCGCTTCGAGGGATGTCAGGTGCGGGAGACGGGCGGAGACCGTCTCGAACAGGGCAGTGAGGTCGGGCAACAATCCAGGGTGCACGTAGTGGGGGTGTAGAAACGAGAAATGGCGTAGGACGGGTAGGTTGCCGCCCTCCAGGAGGTTACGAACGGGTGTGCACTCTCCCGAGATCTCGAGGCGGCGCAACGCTTTCAGAGTGAACGACGTGACGCCGACTCTGTCTCCATTGTATTCGTATGTGAAGGTGAGTTCTTCGAGAGCGTGACTAGATTCCAGCAGGAGGAGGTCGGCCGGTTCACAGACCCCGTTGGCGCCGGCGAGATGCAGAACGCGAAGGTGGGCAAGGTGTTGGTACGAACTGGGGGGCATGCGACAATTGAGCCGTAGGGTTTCAGCCATATTGCAGCTAGATAAGACGTTCAATAGGGCTTCGAATGATTGATTAGGATTTTTAATCACTGTGACGGTAATATTCTTTGTCGTGTGAGGAAGCAGAGGTAAATGGCCTCCTCGACCTATCCGGGATTCATCTTCTCCGGGGAAATCGTAGATCAGAGACATGTCGACAACGGCTTGGACGGACGCAAGCCGTGGGAATACTGGTTTTCCCTCCAAAAAGTGCTGCATTCTGGTCCACAATGTCGGAACTGCTGCCCACACGAAGGGCCGGAGAGTGATCTTGCGAACCTTGGAGGTGTACCAAAGAACGCGGGTCCAATTACGACGGGCTTCTTCGCTATCCGGAGGAAGAAAGCATAGACGAGCCTATTTACAATGAGCAGCCTCTATGGTTGGGGAGCGCAGATGACTCACGGAATGCAGTTCGCTGTGCGTCAGCGTACAGTGACTGGCGGGGTCAAAGGGCTTTGGTTCCGCGAACCCCATTTTGTGCATCAATGAGAGCAACGGCTTGTCTCCGGGTAGAGAGCGCCAGAGCATAGACAGCGCAACGTCCTCAAAGCTGCGGCAACTCAACGCGACCGCTAGAAGTGTCCGGCGGGTGAGTTGAACCTGGTCATGGTCTTCCTTGCCACCAAGGCCGATATGGTCGTCGGGATCCAGGTGGAAGATGATACAGTGAATGACATCGATCGAAATGTTGACCATTCCTGTATTTGGGCGATAGTGCGAGCAAGTGCGATGCTGAGAGTCGAGTGGAACGTCGCCTACCCGGCGCGCAGCTACGCTAAGTTATCGCGTGGGAGACTCCCTCGTGGACCTAATCTAATCTCGGCACCCCACCCATCTACTCGTCAATTGTTTGCATGTCAGCTCAAAACTACACTCATCGGACGAGACAACCACGAAAGAAAAAAGCAGGCGGTATTGAAGTTTTCGCGCTGCAACTGTACCATACTCGTTCTAGTTGCACCACCAGTGCGATACTGTGGGAGCGTATACAGATATCCCATGAAAGTGCTCCAGAATGATAACAAGACTCGTTACAGTGTCTCAATCGTCTGATCCTTCCGATCTCCGTGTCAACTTCCACGATGGCGAGAGCCTCGGCTTCTCGTCGTATATCCATGACTCCTGGCTGAGGGCCAACCACGGAAACCGCGCCTCCATGAACATGCGCGTCGGGTTCCGGACCCCGAGCAGTCCGTCCGTTGCCTTCATGTGGAGCATCGCGGACCCATGTCCAGTTTGCATCGGTAAAGTAGCATCGTCGCAGTCAGCGATGCCTAGAGCATTACGGAGACCAGGCTGAGACCATGGTGTGACCATGATACCTGGTCTTTGTCTGGTGTGGCGCATACCAGACAAAGGCCGTGACCGTGACATGGAACATGGTCTCAGCCTGGTGAACGTCCTATTTCGGCGGTTCCCATCTGGCCCGTCCCGTCGTGTGTTTACTCATGTTTGATGGCCGCCTGCCGGGCGATCGCGTGCGGGGGCGTCTTGTGCTGCGGGGCAGGGAGCTCGATGGGGTCAGGGGTGGGGAGCGCGGTGCCCTTGAGGTTCGCGGCGGCGAAGTTGGTGATCTCGGTCCCGGTCGTCGTGCCGCGGTGAGGGATTCTTGGATTTGGGTGGGGTATTCATATCGTTACCCTGTGCGTGGGGGCGTAGCCCGTAGGCAATGACTCGGGTGAGCGATGTGATCTAGCCGAAAAGAAAGCACTCACGTGAGTAGAGCGAGGTGGACGGCGCGGAGGTTGTCGACACGGGCCCCGAGGCCCTTGTACTCTGTACGTCCACCGCAAGCATGAGCGACGCCCCCGCACGATTTCGCAGAAAGAGGACGGACCTGGGGGAGCTAGGTGATCTCCTCCGGGGCGGCCTGTCCGAGCCTCTCCCTCGTTGCTTCCACGCTGGAGGAGAAGCCCTTGGCAAACTTGCTCGCGGACTGGCCAAGGTTGATGCCCGCAAATTTCGAAGACAACTTGTTCCAACCGTCCATGGTGTCGGTCGTGCAGGGATAGGGTGGAGATGGGAGGGCAGAGGAGGAGACGAGCGAGCGGCCACTCCGAGCACCGCCGCGTGCGGTCTCCGGGGTCCGCTCGACGCGCGTGTAGCACTGACGCGGTCCAGACGCGTAACCGTCCCCGCCGCTCGCTCTTCCTCCGACCCTCCTCATCCTCTGCTTCATCATGGCGTCGGCCTCAGCGCACAAGGGCGCCGGCTTTGACTTTTCGAACGAGGTTCGGTATGTACGATGTCTTCAGGCGCTGCCTGGCTATATGCTAATAAGTGGCTACAGTTCGGAACTCTTTCCTCACCGACCGCGGCATCCCGCTCCCGAAGGCGACAAGCACCGGTACCACCATCGTGGGCTGCCTGTCTAAAGACGGAATCATCCTGGGCGCCGACAGACGTGCAACGGCGGGCCCCATCGTTGTGACCATGCCCAAGCAGATGCTTTTCCGGTGCGTCCGTCTTAGCTGATTGCATTCACTTCTCATACGTCGTCCAGATACCAAGGACATGTCGGTACCGCACTCGTCCTCTGCGGAGTAGATGTCACCGGCTCCAACTGTTCACTATCCACCCACGTGGCTCAACATACAAACTCCCATATGTCACCGTGGGTTCTGGAAGTCTGACGGCCATGGCGGTGTTTGAGGCAAACTGGAAGCCCAACATGGAGGTACGTCCTCGTTCATGCTCTCAAGCGACCCTTCTCTCCTACCCCAACCTCGCTCTTACGCGCCGCTCTCTGCCTCCAGCGCACTGACGCGCTCGACCTCGTCTGTGCCGCGATCTCCGCTGGGATCTTCACCGATCTCGGCTCTGGCTCCAACGTCGACGCGTGCGTCATTACGGCCTCGCACACCGAGATGCTCCGCGACTACGTGAAGCCGAACGAGCGCGTGCAAAAGGAGCGCACGTACAAGTTCCGCCGGGGGACGACCGAGATCAAGAACGACGAGATCCGCGCGCTCGCGGTTGAGGAGGACATCACGTACATCCCGACTGCGCGGGGGCGGCGGGCGACGTAATGGGCACGAGCTAGATGGAGGGGTTCGGTAAGCTTTGGATGAACGTGTAGGTGACTGTAGTTGTACTTGTACAACGCGTTTTTCAACCTCAGTCCCCGGCTTGTGTATGACCCTCCCACCAATTGCATTTTGCTGCTCACTCCGCTCGACTCGGAATCCGTCGACATGCACCTCCAACTTTACCTGCCCCCAGGGATCAGCGCTACCCGTCGTTGGACGAGCGTGCGAGTGCGCGCTGCAGGATGTGCAGAGCGGACGGATGATCACACCGGAAAGAGCGTTGGTTGACAAGTAGAATTGCGCAGCAGTAACGATACGGACAAGCTGGACAACAGCCAAATGACATGGACGATTCGTAGACAGACTTGGCGGTGATGTTCAGATGAAAGTATTCGTTCGGAGATCAAAGTATCTGACGAAAGGATCGTTGAGGAGCTCGCTCGCAGTGGGTCGGTTGTCTGGGTCCAACACCAACATCCAGCACAAAATTATATCCACCTCGTCCAGCATTATGCCAGTCAGCCCGACCTAGGCAAGGCTTTAGCGAAGCGGGAGGACGGGAGCGCGTTGACCCCCGCCAGCAGAGTTTGGCGAACCTATCCCGCAATCAACGAACAATGCAGCGTCTGTCAGCGACGGAACTCCTACCGTTCGCGTTAAAGAACGTGTTTCTCAGCGGGCATTTCGCGAGCGCCCCCTGAGAGAAGGGGCCGAGCACCTCGACCATCTGTGCGAGGTGCTCGCCGTCAGTCGCGTCGTCCTCGTTGTCACCTGGATAGAAGAGCGGTCGGCGCAGAAGCAGCTCCGCAGCCTGAACAAGCGATCAGGCGGGTGACTCGAGACACGCTGGCCACCTGCCACTCACCAAGCACCCAAGTGCCCAGATGTCGATGGGCTGACCCCAGCGACGTCCTAGGATGACCTCCGGTGCACGCAACATCCGGGGCATGGCCCGCTGGGTGGTGGAGTAACTGGACGTGCGGATCGCTGTCGTGGCAGTGGTCAGTAAGGAAGCCAGGGACAATGTCCCTCGCTCACCGCTGCTAAAGTCCGCGAGCTGAAGGTAGATTTTGTCCGGATGGTGGTCGTCCCCAATCGGAGGATATGGCTGCGTTTTGACGCATGTGACCGGGTCGGGGCTGTAATCAGGGAATACGCGCGGAGGGAGGCTCTCCGCTGGCGCTGTCTCCAAGTACCTCTTCAGATCGGGAATGAGCTCGTCAAACACAGGTACGCAGATATTGTCAGCCTTGACATCTGCGGGTCATCGGGGTTAGGAGGCGATTTCAGATAGTGTTCATGACCACGCACCTCCATGGATGTAGCCCAATTGGTGCACGCACGAGAGGGCGTGTAAAATCTGCAGGACGACACGTCGGACGAGCAGCACGTCGCGGTTGGGGTCGACCGTCCTCAATGCACGCTGCACTCTATGCAACGTGGTCGACATGGGCGCGAAGACAGTAAAAACATGCACGCCGATTCGAGTGCGATGGGCACCCCAATCTATCATAGCGGTAATGTGTTCCACACCGGGGATGTAAAAGGTGGTCGTGTCTACGCTTGCGGCCCGTTTAGAGTGTGTGATGACATCAGCCATCAGAGGGACTTGACAGGTGCTCTTTCCGAACTCGAGCTCAGAGGCGTGAGCGCGTGAGCGGTCAGGACCTTGGCTACGAGAAGCCTCCCAGGCTTCAAAGCTTTACGTCTAGAAATCGTCGTTCCTTTGTCAGCAAAAGCGAGGCAATATGAGCATAACGCACTCTGAAGCCACCCGCTCCACCAGCCAGACGCTAGACTCGGTTCCCCAGCCGAGCTTTCGGTTCACCTTGTATTGCGCGTGCTGGCCGATAAGACCTTCTCCGAGCTGGAGAGGTGCGTAGCCGGGGGACTCTTCGGATTTCCACGGCTTCCAGACAGACTCCTCGTTGGCCCACAGATCGTTGGGAGGCTTCGGGTGCTCGGTGGCGGTGACGGAACTGGCATGGCCACTGCGAACGGTGCTGCTGAGGGAGTTGAAGCGAGCGTTCGCGAACAGTGACGCAGCGGCGTTCAAATGCTGCCGGAGAGGCGGACGGGACATAGGTTCGAGGTCGAGGCCGAGGTCGAGGTTGAACGCTGAGGATCACAGTGAGAGCGCAGTTCCACGGACAAATGTATGTGAGGCTGCCACGTGCGCGAGCGAACGCGGATAACATCATAACACCAAGCGCTCCAGGCGCGCGCCCTGGTCGTCCAACCGTATACTTATCCGTCCTACTACAGCGGGGATCCGGAAAGGGTTCGCATACTTCTCCGCGCTCCATCAGACAGCGCGGCCATGTATCGAGCATAAGGTACGCTGTGCCATCTTGGTCTGGCAACGGGAATTTCATCACAAAATAACATCCTTGATGCCGCCGCTTCCGTGCATAGGCCACGTTCCTACTAGTGAGTTGAACCTGGTCATGGTCTTCTTTGCCACCAAGGTCGATATGGTCGTCGGGATCCAGGTGGAAGATGGGATGATGTCTATCGGGATGTCGACCATCTGTGTACTTGAGCGATAGTGCGAGCGCCGAGTGCCATGAGAGTCGAATGGAACTGACGTCACCAGACTGCCGCGCACCTACGCCATCGCGTGGGAGACTCGCTCGTGGATCTAATCTAATCTCGACGCGGTTTGACCCACACGTCAAGTGTTTGCACACCAGCTCAAACTACACTCATCGGACGAGATAAGTACGAAAGAAAGAAAAGCGGGCGGTGTTAATTTTTGCATGCTACAATTGTACCATAGTTGTCTAGTGGCATCACCGGTGCGATACTGTGGGAGCGTGCAAGGATATCCTATGAAAGAAGGTCGTCATTATGGCCTGTGAGGTGTTCGCAAACCCGTTCGGTGCGTCTGTTCGCGTCCAGCTGGGCGCCGCGCGAAGCACGGTGGATCTTGTACTGATCAAGTTCGTTCGCCTACGGAAAGTCACAACCCCTTCTCCTTCCCCTCACGAACATCCTCCTTCGCGCGCAGCCGCAGCCGCCCCTGCGCCTGCAGCTTCCGCATCTCCGCCTCCCTCAGCTCCTTCGTCCGATGCTGGGTAACCGAGAACGGCGCGAGCCCGCCAATCCTTATCGTCCTCAGTTGCCGGCAGTACAGCCCGAAGTGGTAGTTCGTCGCGCGCGACGGGTCCGGCCCATCGCGCCGCGGGCCCCGGCCGCAGCCCTGGACGTCGAGGACACGGAGCCCCGGCCACGCGCACGCGAGCGCGAGGTAGTCCTCGTCCCCGGCGGCGAGCGCCGTGGGGTCGCGGCAGCGCAGCGTGAGATCGCGGAGCTGGGGGAGCGCGAGCCACGGGCGGAGGAACTCCGCGAGCGGGACGCTGGCCGCGGCACGCGCTCGAGGCTTTGGGGCGACGTGGAGCGTGAGGCCGAGGACGGTGGTGGAGATGGGGGGGCGGCGACGGCGGCGACGAGCGCGCGGAGCTCGTCGAGCGTGTCGACGTCGTCGTTCTGGGGGAGCATGATGAGCCGACTGAGCGTGGGGGCTTGTAGCGCCTTGAGCAGCTGGCTGAGCATTGTGGACGGGCCCTGGTGGACGGTGAGTGTGCGGAGGGTGGGAAGGTCGATCGGGGTGACGCCGTCCCAGTCGTTGGTGTACGAGCAGTTCATGGCAATGTCGCTCAGGGCCTCCAATGACCCGAGGCTGCGAAGGACCGATGGCGAGATCGGCTGGTGGATGGAGATATTGCACAGACATTCAAACGGCTTCAAGGCGGCGATAGCCCAGAGCGCGTCGTGGGGGATCTGCATGAACACGACATGGTTGAGAGACGAGCCCGCGAAGTCGTGCACGAGGTCGAAGCTTGCTTCCAGCCACTCTTGACCAGGGAAGCACTCTCCGTCTTCGTCTTGTCCCATGATAATGAGGGTGGGAAGCGTGGGGGGTATGCACATGCAAAGTGCTTGGGAGTTGAACATTTCTTGCACGATGGGGTGTTCGGAGAAGTTGCCGTGCCAATTGAATATGAGATGCGTCAGATTCGGGAGAATAGGCACCATTTCGTCGAAGAATAACAGTTCGGTGAGAATTGTGCTTTCCCCTTCTGTGAGTTGCTGATTGACGATCGAACGGACGCGTCGCGCGAGGCGTGCAAACTTGGCTTGACGGGCCTGATCTCGGAAGGACTCCGTGTCGAGAATCTATTGAGGGTAGGCGGAGTTGAGCATGGGATGTTGAGTGAGCGACAGCCATACGGACCGATATCGACATCCTGATATTCTTGATTAGACTGGCTTCGCCCTCGATCTCGGGAAAATCATCATCGAGGAAGACAGGCCATAGCGGGCCAAGGTGCGGCAGATGGAACCATACGACGCCTAGGGCTGGCTCCGACCATCCGCGACAAACGAATGCGGCTTGGAGGCAGGTTCGTTGGTCGTCGTCGTCTTGAGGATCGAAGCATGCGAATACGCGCGCGAGGACGTCCTCAGGCCACGGCGCAGGCGTGCGCCGGAGTGGTCTTGCGGAGCGCGAACCCTTGAACGAAGTCTTCTTTTGAACGCTTTCCTCTTCCGCCTTGCTATCTCCAACCAAGGTCGTTGCAACTGAGGTGGTAGATCCTCCGCGAGAGCCGTAGAGACCCGAGAAAGCCGCAGAGGCACGCTTGAGGCGTTGAACTAGCGACTTGGGTGGCATGGACGATGTTGGGGGCAAGAGAGAGGGTGAGTAGCATCTGCCGAGGGACGGCGAGCGTTAAAGGAAGCTTGAGTAGTAGCACCGTGATAGATCATCAACATGGAGTCAGTCGAGCCAGTCCTGTTGAATGCGTGTGAGCACTATTAAGGCACACGGTCCCGTACACGACTCGAAAACCGCACCCGATAAGAAGTATTGAATGAAGTCGGACCAGTACGGCGAGATAATCACAATAGGCTGCTCATATTGAGGTCTTGTATAGCAGGGAGACGTCGAGACGGGAATGCACGAAAGAGAGACAAAGCTCACAATGCAAAACATTAACCCCAGCCCTTCTACGCTTGACGTGCAGGCGTTGTCGCCAATACATATGTCCACTGGCACAGACTGGCATCATGCCTCAACGCCTCAAGTCCCCGAGGGTCAGTGTCTGCTCTGTAAGCATGAGATAGTTCACATAGAGGCTGAAGGTCAAGTATCCTTACTAGACTGCATCAGTGGCTGGGCGTCCGGGTTCGCCTGTGGTGGCGTATGGCTTGGGTTGCGGATGACGCATGGATGCAGGAACAGTAACTGTGGGAGAGAGAGAGATTTACAGTGGCATATGAGGGATAGGGAACAGACTCGCCGGCGGGGCCCGGAAGACAGAGCCCGGCACCGTGACGAAAATGCGTGACGAGACGCGTCAGTCACGTCTGGAGACTTGCAATTGATCACGCATAAGTATATAGCGACGCACATACTAGGCAGCTTATCTTCCTGGCGCGCTCCTGGACGCTCCGGTATCTCTCATGTCCCACATCCCACTGTCCGCTTCATGTACACATCCACAAGTCTCATTCGTAAAAGTCGTAGAACACACAGCCGTCGAAGCATCTAAATCTATGAATCTCGCACCACGCTCCCACCCAGCACACAGGCTCACGCCGCCTCCTCCGTCGACGGGGTCGCCTCCTTCACATCCGGGTCGGGGAGCGGCTGCATGCCCCCGGCGCGGCTGCGCTCGATCTCCGCCGTCTTCTGCCGGAAGCTCTCCTCCTCGTCCCACACGAACGGGCTGTCGCTCATGAACAGGTAGTCCATCTCCTCCAGTGTCCGGTTCGCGGTCTCGGGGTAGAACGCCCAGACGAACGGGATGGACAGGAAGTTGACGGCGCCGAAGATGTGCAGCGTGTTCTCCCCGATCCGGTTGAACATGACCGGGTTGAGGAGCGTCAGCCACCCGTTGCCTGCGTGCGCGCGAGCGGGCCCATTAGCATCAGGTCACGACGAGGCGGAGAGGAGAGGGGGGAGGAGGAGGAAGAGGGGGAAGAAGGACGCACCGATGGACCATCCGACGACCCCGAACGCGTTGCCCTTCGCGCGCACCTCGAGCGGGAACGTCTCGGTCGGGTACACCCACGGGATCGTGAGCCACGTCGCGCCGAACACGAAGGTGTAGATGAACACGAACGCCGCCGCCGCGCCGCCGTACTCCGCCGCGCGCTCCGGGTGGTCCTTGAGCAGGCGCGCGAACGCCCCAGCGAGGATCAGCGACACGCCCTGCCCGACCGCGCCCCACCAGAGCCCGATCCGCCGCCCGAAGCGGTCGATCGTGACGACGGCGAGGAGCGTGGAGAGCATGTACGTGATGTCGTTCAGGCCGGAGAGCCACTGCGACTTGCGCGCGCCGTAGCCGGCCTCGGCGAAGATCGTCGGGGCGTAGACCGTGATCGCGGCGATGCCGACCCATCTGCGGGCCGAGGGGCGCATGAGCGCGCTGGAAAACTATAGCGAACATTGAACAAGGACGCACTCCTGGATGATTTGCAGCCAGATCGAGAGCTGCACGCGGCGCGCGATGTGCAGGCCGCCGTCGTGACGCCCGAAGAACATCGAGAAGTACGTGTTGCGCTTCGCGTGCTCCTTTTCGAGCGCGACCGTGGCCACGATGTCCTCGTACTCGCGCAGCGCCTGTGGAGCCTCGATGTTCCCATCCTCGGACCGCAACCGACCCAGGATCTCGCGCGCCTCCTCAATGCGGCCCATCTTAATCAGCCACCGCGGGGATTCTATGGGCGGGGTGAAGAGAGACGTCACAGGGTCGGAACGTCAGAACGTCAGAAAGGTCTTTGGCGCGCAGTGACGAAGACTTATGTAATTACCGGGCATGAATGGGACACACGCCTGTAATACGACGGCATGAGCTCGACGAGCCGAACAGGTGTTATCAGAAGTCTGAACACGCACCATGAATGCAAGGACTGGGATGATCTGGAAAGCGATCGGGAACTGCATTAGAGGAAGGTAAAAGAGGGTCAGTTCGCGAATGAGGTTCTGCCTGGCGCATTACGTACCCTCCAGCGCACTTGGGAGCTGCCGTCGCCAACAAAGCCGAGACCGAACTCCAGCCAGTACGCGACGACGACACCGAAGATGTTGAGCGTGAACTCGCTCGCGATGAACGCCCCGCGCGAAGTGTGCGTGGCAACTTCGGCGCTCCATACTGGCACGATTGCGTTCAGGTAACCGGTGCCAATGCCGTTGATGATGCGAGCGCAGCACATCCTGCAAATGAGGGGTCAGACATGCAGCCTCATGCCTGGTTCACGTCACGTACCAAGCGATGTTCTGTGCGGAACACTGGAGCGCAGCGCCGAAGAGTACCCAAAAGCCTCCCTAATACCGGGAGTCACGTCAGCATCGGAGCGCAATTTCCAGCCGGACAGAAGCTTCAACACAGAGCCTTATCACAGTGTGCCACTGCATACAGGTACGGTGACGTCCCACAGACGTACATGCACGCAAGCGAGGCCAAAGGAAGGGGAACGTGGCGAAACGAGTGAACGTTGAACAACTAACGCACCAAAATCATAGTCTTAATGCGTCCGATCCTATATACGTCACGTTCAGCAGCGCGTCCCTTGAATGGAGGAACAGACGTACCGGTCACCGAGAACGCCACCCATCAGACAGCCGATGAGGGTGCCCAAGTAGTAGATGCTGACGATTCCGCCCTGCCGCGTGGGCTCGGTAATTGTCGCGACAAACCCTTCTGAGGGGCCTTCGTAGCTATGCGGACCTGGATGTGAATATCACATATAGTGGCACTGACGCGAAGACGTACGTGGAGTACCCCAATTTCATGACTCGGACATAGTCCGGCGACGTGTTGACACCTGTGCGGGATGATGAGCACCATAGGTTGTCGATTAGGTATGGGGAACCACCCACCTCCCATCATTCCCTGGTCATAGCCAAAACTGAACACGAGTGAGCTTTCGCGGAGGAAGAGAGGATAAGGAAAGTGGAGCGCACAAGAAGATCGCAAGACCGGCCACGAAGTTGATCGTATAATACAATTTCCTGCCGGCGAGAACCATCTCGCTCAGTGTTCGCGTTATAGTGTCTTGTACAGCAGGTATTTCTGTGTGGAGGTCTCTAGAGAGAACACGGGGTGCCGAGAAGTCAGGACACGCTCGTCGATGGGACCCCACGTTACCCCGCCGCTTATAACGAGTGGGGCCGAACGCGCCCTGCACGATCGGAAGACTTCGGGGATGGGGGGCGGGGGCCGGAAAAGGAGAAAAGTCTTACCCGCGGGTCGCGAGGATCCTTCTATTGCTAATCTCGTGCAGGCGGAGCATCTTGTGACCACCCTCGAGGTGGAGAGCGCGAGAACAGCAGCATGACTCGGATGACGAACGATCTCAGACGACCATAGAGAACATTTCCGAACCGCCTGGCCGTACGAGCGCAGGCGGCCGGGATGATGCACACGCTGCACCTGACCAGACTTGTTATCTCCGAGTCGGACCGTGTTCAAGGACTATGATGAGTAAGCAGTGAGCATATCATAGTAGATCATAGTGCGCGAAGACTGCTTACTCCCATATATGATTCGATCTCGGCGCATAACTGCGGCGGTAGGCGCCGATTGGGGCGTGAGGGCGAAAGGAGAAGGAGAAGGAAGGTTGAGGTCGGGAGCAAGAGCGGAAGGAGGATGGGCGCCGCACAGTTTGGGGCGTTGTGGCGTGAGCAACGTCGACTAATGCGGCAAACGGCCCGATCTTCCGTCATGGGACGCGATCGTCGGAAAGCAACTTCGTACTCATCGTCAACACTATAGCGGTTTCACTTTGTAACTAGACTAGCCAGACGACTAGTCCCGATCTTCGAGGCGAACTTGAGGGCGTCTGAAGGCGTGCGAATATCTTCCCGATTAAATCCTAAGACCGCGTGGCGTCAAGTGTGGTATGTTCTCTTGCCCACATCAACGCTTTCTTGCACACGTTCATCTTCCATACCATCTGTAAATGATGTCGACTGCGTTGCATCTTGTCGCACTCACTCGTGAGATGACTCACTGTTCGCTAGTCCAGGATGGCTCCTCCGTCTCATTTTGCTAATGGTTCCTTGACAGATTCGCGCTCATGCTACTGTTGAATGTGTACGAACGGCGCGTATAAGACCGAATCCGTCTTTCTGTCGATGAGGCGGAAGTCGGCCGAGTAGGTTTGGAAAAATTCGAGATCGCCTACGTGAGTCTTCGATACTTCTTGAGTTCCATACCGTTCTCGGACACAATCCTATTCCCATGCTCTCCAGCTATTTCCCTTCCAAACTCAGTGTTATACGCGTCTCTAACATGCCCAGCACACCCACAATGTGCCAATGTCCTGCCAGTCTCAGCACCCATCAAGACCACGAACAGCTGCGATGTCTCTCCCCGAAGCAGTCGGATGCTTCTCCTCGACCCTGGTGGCATTCGGGGCTAGAAGCCAACCCAGGTCACGGCCAAGGGCATCTGACGGCCTCGAGGAGGCCCATCTATCACCGCACTCATACCGCCCAGGCGACGTAAGTACCTAATCCGACAGCGCTTCCTCCGCCGTCTTTGGGAAACACCAGAGATATTCTCGCTCGATACTCACGCTATCCCCGACCTTCTTCGGCGCTCACTTCATTTTGCTGTCAGCCGTGGACCCTTGTACTTCCGTACCCGGGCTACCCCGTCGATCTCCCTCATCGCAAGTCCCGTGCTTGCTCTTCGACGCCCGTCCATGGCAGCGATGCGAACCCCGCTTGCTTCTCAGGGCAATCCCTGCGAATTCACTGACGGTTCTCATAATACGCAGTGGACCTCGCGGGAGTGAGCCACACGGCCCTCAACGCGCCCCATAACTGCGATCGTGGTCGTTTCCTTGGAGAATGTCCACAACCACACAGCTGCCCGAGCTCCGTGTCGGATGCGCTTCGCCTGTCCCGAGACCGCGGCTTCGCGCCGCTCAAGCCGCCACATGCAATCACGCCCAACGTTCGCCACCGCTCCGTCAAGCAGCTCCTGCCTTTCGCCGTGCCTTAACTTCCACAACGACGCCTCGCCTCCGTAGCGTGCAGCTGAAGTTTTACGGACCTTGCAGCTTCTATTCCAAGCCCGCACACACAAGCTCGCCCGACGTACCGCACTCACTGCGCAACGCGCACGCCCGTGCAGGGCCTCACTTGGCCTCCCGCTGCTCCGTCCACACGCCTCCGCACAGGCGCGTCCAGCGAGGCACAAGTGGCACTAGCGTCCGCCCGGGCGCCACGCACCCGCCTCCTCGCCCGCGGAGGACGAAGGGGTGCTAGCCGCGGCGCCTCTCGTAGCCTCGTGCCCGCCGCCCCCACCGTGCCGCATGCCCCGCTCGTGCCCGCGCCCGCGCCCGCCGCCGTCGATGTCGATCCCTCCCGAGCCCAGATCCCATCGCGCGCCATCGCGCGTCGCGCGCCGCATGCGAGATTCCCGGGCCGTCCGCAGATCCCTCCCGCCCCGCCCGCTTCTCGCTTGCGCTCGGCCACAGCCTGGTCGCGGACGACGCGTCCGCGGCTGCCGTCATCGGGTGCGCTCTCCCCGTCGCTCCCCGTCCCCGCCGGCTAGCGAGCGGCTAGACGCCCCCTCGCGCTACTCAACGCTCTAGCCCCCCCGAAGTCCGCAGCGCCTCTAGATCTGCGCGCGTCCAACGTTGTGCATCATGACAGAAGCTCGCCCCGCACCCCAGGAGCGAGAGCACTTGGCACCGTCCCTGGCCGCCGCTTCTCGCGCTGCCGCCGTCCCCAGCCCACGCCGAGCCCCGCGGCCGGACCCGGATCTTGCGCAGATGACGTGCGCGGCGCGGCGGTCCTCGCGGTCGCAACGTTCGGTGCGTTGGAGCGTGGCGCGAGAAGTGGAAGATGCTGCTGTCACCCGTGCCACTTGTCGGGCCACTGCTACTTACCCCGCAGCTGCCTCTGGGTCCCAAGACTCGAAGAAGAAGACGCGGCGGCGCGCGATCTCAGGTGCAGACCGCGGTGCGCCCGATGCGTGCGCTCGCTCGCTCCGCCCGAGCCGTTCGGCTGCCATCATCCGTGGGGGCGGGCGCTCAATTGCGGTGCTGCCCACAGAGATTGCTGGGAGTACGGACGCGACGCTCGTCTCGCGCCGGGTGTGACTCGAGCACTCGAGCTCGAGATCCTGGAGCTGGGAAGGCACGTCTGGGAGGGGAAGAAGGACTGCAAGCGCCGAAGGCACGCCGGTGCCTTCCGTTCTGATGCGCCGCCGGCTCGCGGCGATGTCGAAGTACTCATTTGCTTTCGCGGGTGGCCCAAGCGAGCGACCTGGCGACCGTCGGCGCGCACCGCTCAAGAGTCAAGTGCTCATTGCGCGCCAACATGTGCCCACCGCGGCGCGAGTTGAGACCGCCAACATCTCCGAAAGCGGAGCTCATAGGCGCTGGTTACGGCGGCTGGCGACGGGCGTCGCCTTGTACTTACTTGGATCTACATCCGGTTATGTATCCAAAGGAACACTTTGCACAATAACCGTATGATAGCCTTGGAGATTTCAGCTGGACAAGCTTGCCTGTGCTTCTGCGTTGTCAAAGACCCCGAACGAAAAGCGATTCGAGGGCGTGAGCGTGGCCACCCAAAGAAGCGAAGGAGAAGGACAGAAGAGCCCGGCAAGCGAGCGCGAGTCATGCGTGTCCCCCGCCCAGATTCGCTCCGCGGCGCGCGCTGGAACGCCCGGCGGAACGACGACGAACATTCAACAAGGAGGGACACCGGCGCCGTGATGGCGCGCGGTGGACTGGGGCCTCCGCCGGCGCGGCATCGCTGTTCTGCGTCCGCGCTGGATCACATTTCCGCCCGAACAGGTGCGTGCTAGGGCAGCGCGCAGGCGACGGGATGGTGGCGGCCGCGCGGGGCCTCCGCAGCTCGCACGTTGGTGAGGATGTCTGACTGTGGGTGCTCCTATCGCACCAGGGACGCGCTGGCCATGGCCCGCGGAGCGATAGACCGGGTGAATGAGCAGTATGGGCCTGAGTGGGTGGCACTAGCATACGGTGCGCGGCGTGCATGTTCAGTAGCGGCGCGACGGCCGCACGGCCGAGCGTCTCGCGGCGGCTGGTGGTCAGCGTTGGGTGGGGGAAGAGAGGACGGTAGACGGCGGAATTACATGGAGGGGGGCGCGAGGCGTGCGGGGTGATTGGGCAGAAGACGCGTCGCCCAGGGGAGCACGCTGCGCGATTCACTTCCTGCGCTCGCCTCCCGCGGCCCAGCTGAGACGGACGGCCGGAGGAGGCAGGAAGCTCCCCGCGGGGACGGGCCTGCCGCAATGGACGCGAAGCCGGGCGCCAGTGGGATTGGTGGTGCGTGCGCGGGGAAAGGGGCAGGAGGAGGAGGGATCACTGGGCCCGGGAACGACCGCCGCGTAGCTGCGAGGCGAAGGCGAGATTCCGATGGATGCTGCAGCGTCCGCTTCTTCAACTTGCGCCGCCGTTGCACCCGTGTCGTGCGCTGTCTTCTGCTCGTTCGCAATCCAGTGGGACGCAGGCCCGGGCGCGCGGTGCGTCGCGCACGCCCCCCGGCGTGTGTGCGCGTTCCCAGCACGCGCGCGGGGCACTTCCCAGCGGCGCGCGAGGGCGCGCACCGGGGCTCCGCAGCGGGCCCGAGTGCGGCGGGCAGTCGTCACGGCGGTCCGATCGACATCAGAATCTGGGGCGTGGCGGGGGTGGGCAGAGGGCTCGGAAGCTGCTGCTGCCCAACCCGGTCGCGCCATCCTCTCCTCGCGCCTTGAGGCCGATCCTCCGCCTTCCCGCCCCGCCCCGTGACCGCTCCGTCAGCACCACCGACCGCTCGCGCGCCGCCTTCCTGCGTTCGCGCGAAGCCCCCTCGTCCTCCTCTCGCACCTGGCGCACGCGCGGGGCCCCGGTCGGTGCTGTCGCCCCCTGGTTGTCGCGGCTGTGGGCTGTTGGGATGACGTTGAGAGGTTGGGAGCGTCGGTTTCGGGAGCACGGCACGATGGCTGTGGGGTGCCGGGCCCGGCTCGCGCGTGCGCGCGTGGGCAGGCGGGGCTTCCGGCGCGAGCTGCGAGGCTTTATTCGCCCGCGGGCTCGGCGCTCCCCGCGCTGCTATAGCTGGGATATATTGGCCCGGGCTGAGCGGCGCGCGCAGGCAGAACATCTCAGGCCTTCAGGCCTCTCGTCCTCCGAACGGCTGACGACGGCGGATGCATTCATCACCCATCACTGTCCAGCAGGCGACTGTTCCAGCGGGGCGTTCGATGGCGTACTTGTCGTAGACACCCCGAGCGAGAGGTCACGGAGCTTCTGGGCGGGGAGGCGCATGCGTGAGCGGGGCGGGGCGAGCATGTCGAGGAGCGCAAGAGGGAGGTGTGGCCAGCGCCTGGGGCAGCGGGAGTTCGGTATTCTGCAGACTGAATGACGCGGCGGGCGATCCACCGGGCGAGGTCGCACCTGCTCCTTCTGGGATGGTGCGCGCACGCACCGGGACGACGTCGGCGGACATCGTGCCTTCAACAGGCGCGAAAAGAGCAATCATTGTCCAGCACACGTGTAGGTCCTCCGCCCGAGGCACCCAGCCCTGCCGACCGTCGCGGACCGCTCCCCGCCCCTCGACGGACCGCCCGGCTCGGCCCCGGCGACCAATCCAGCAGGTCGCCCGGGGACGCAGTCCAAACACAGGCGGTTTGCGCGAATATTTGGGCGCCAGGCTCCCGGCGGCTTCGACGGACGCCCTGGTCCTTGGCGCCGGGCGCAAGAGGATGCCCTATAACGCTTTCGCGATCTTCCTGTATCTCTGCTTCTCCCCTTTCTCCTCGTAACGCCCGGCCCATGCCCTCCATCCTCAACCTCAAGTTCAAAGTCGGTCTCATGCCCCCACCCCCCACTCCCCCCATGCTCACTCTCCTCCCTGCCAGGGGAACAAATCCTTCGTGCCGTTCAGTAATCTCAGCGATGCGGATTCTCTGACCAAGACATGGAAGGTGTGTCCCACTCCCGTATCCACCCTCGTCCCCGTCCCGTGGTGCGAGAAAATTTTCCCTAGGTTTGCACCAAGGTCGCCAGCTTCCTCGAACAGGGACAGCGACTCGAGAACTTGAGCTGGAGGCTGTGGCACCTCCAGAACCTCATGGTCGACTCCGACAACGCCAAGTCCAAGCGCGACTTCAAGAAGCTCTCCAAGTGCATGAGCGACAAGCTCGACAAGGAGAAGGGCCGGTGAGTTCGCTATATGCGCCTCCAATCAATTTTCCGCCTCCCCCTGAACCCGCGTCCTTCCCTTCCTAGGAGCATTGAAGAACTCCAAGCGCCCGACTTCAAGCGCAACCACTCTACCGAGCTCCTCCAGCAGCGCGCCATCGAGAAGGAGCGCGAGCGCGAGGCCAGCCACATCGGCGGTCCCCTCAACCGCATGCAGTTCACCTTCTCCGTCGACCAGCCCTTCTCCATCGTCGCTTCCGTCGCCCCCACCAAGAAGCCGGACCTGAAGCCTTCGCCCGAGTTCAAGGACGTCAAGCGCATCCGCCCATCCACCCGCGCCTCCGCGACCGAAGAAAACGCAACGTCCGAGGACCAGCCCCTCACCCAACGAGGGCGCAAGTCCGATGCGTCCGCCAAGTCCGAAGCCGGCAAGGACGACATGTACCACGCTGCAGCACTCCGTTTCCCCTCCCTCTTCTCCACAGACTTCGGCCCTTCAGCCCTCCTCTACCCTTCCCCCACCGTCACGAACGCCATGACCTACGGAGAGGGCGTCGGCCCCTCCACGACTGCCTCCAACGATGGCTTCTCCATCGTCCGCCCCACGATCGAACTCCCTCTCGACGAAATCCTCAACGCCGACTCCCCCAGTGGCTGGTCCACCGGGCTCCCCCACTCCGACGCCCGCCCACCCGCGGAGCGCTTTGACACCCAGGAAGACGTCGAGATGAAAGACTCCACCCACTTCTCCTCCCACCACGCCACCCAGCCGTCCGCGTCGAGCGACGACGAGCGCATGCGCAAGTCCGCGCCGCTTCGCCCGGTGCTGAACGCCGCCGAGGACGTCGTCCCGCGTACGATCACGCCCTCGCGCATCGGGCCCAACTCGGGCCCGGGCGCGAACCACGCGCCGTCGGCCTCGACCGGGAAGCGGCCGTCCCTGAGCGTGCGCACACAATCTGTGAGCACCCGCTCGAATGGTCCGAGCGCCACCCCCGTGAACTCCTCGCAGCAAAACAGCACTCCCAACTCGGCCCCCGGCGGCGTCAAGGCAGAGTGCTCCAACTGCGGCGCGACGCACACCCCCCTGTGGCGCCGAGGGCTCAACGACGAGCTGAACTGCAACGCGTGCGGCCTGTACTGCAAGCTCGTACGTCTACCCGACGTCGCCCGTGAGGCAGTGTGTCGCGACGAGACTAACCTGATGACGTCTTCAGCACAAGCGCCCGCGTCCTAAGAGCATGCGGAACAGCCATGGCGAAGGGCGCGCTCAGGCCGCGCCGCGCCAGGAGTCGCAGGAAGTCGTCGGTAAGTGGGCTTCTTTCGCCTGTCCTTCGTTTTTCCGACGCGGGGCATCAGCACAATGCTACAACTGCCACACCACGGCGACGCCGCTCTGGCGCAAGGACGACGAAGGCAAGACCGTGTGCAACGCGTGAGTGAAATTCCTCCGTGTTGCCACATTTGACGCTCACGGAAGCCTTCCCGCGCGTTCCCAGCTGCGGCTTGTAGTAAGTCTTTCCCCTGGGAGCGCACCGGAGCTCGGCCGCTGACGGCATCTCCCCACAGCTACAAGCTGCACGGGTCGGCCCGCCCCATCTCCATGAAGTCGGACGTCATTCGCAAGCGGGCACGCCACGACGCGCGCCGTGGCACGGGCAACAGCTCCTCTGAGACCCCGCCGTCGGCAAGCCCAGGCGCGAGCCGCCGGGCATCGCCCAACGTGGAGTCGACGCCGACGCTCGCGCCCGACTCGTCGACGCAGAGCGCGCCCAACGGCGGGGAGGTCCCCTCGAGCGCGAGCAGCAACGGCTACAGCTCGATGCAGTCGGAGCTCATGGGCGCGCTCGGTTCGGGCGAGCACTCGTACAGCAACAGCATGTTCGGCGGCAATTCGAACTACTTCCCCGGGCCGTACCACCCGGACTACCTCTCGCAGCTGTACAACGTCCCGAACGACGCGCTCCCCTTCGCATCCTCCGGCTCCGGCGACACCTCGGACGTCGAGTCCTCTTCTGAGCCGCGCAGCGCCAAGCGCCGGCGGATGAGCAGCGACTCTGCCTCGGAGCCGCCCTCGTCCGCGGTCTCGTTCTCGAGCTACGGCGACTCGTCCTACACGTCCGCGTCCTCGTCCGCCTCGCACTCGCAGCGCTCCTCGGTCGACTTCCCGTACACGCCGTACACGTCCTTCAACATGCTCCGTGGGGGACCGTGGCACCCTCCGATGCTCCCGCCGGACGCGTCGCCGCAGTTCATGCACCCGCCGATGCTGCCCCCGTCGGACGACTCGCCGATGTTCTACCACCCGCCGATGGTGCAGAGCGACGACACGGACGCGCTCTTCGCCGCGTACCTCCACCCTCCGATGGTCCTCCCCGACGACAGCCCGCCGATGAGCTCCCTGTCGCTGCACCCGCCGATGCTCCCGACGGACTGGAAGATGCAAACGCAGGACATTTACGCGGACGGGAACGCGATGCAGACGTTCTAAGGTCTGAACGACGCTCGCACCCTCCCCGCCCACGTCTGGACGACGACCATGATTATGCCCTATGCCCGTATGCCCCCTCCTCCCTCTTGCGTCCCGGTTGCTCGGCCCTGGTCTCCACACGGACAGAAGCGTCATGGACGATCCGCGATGTAGCATTTCCCACCCTTATATGCGCCCCTCTGTTGCTCCCCCCATCCGTTTTCCGCAGTCCGGCTTGCTTCCCTTCCTCTCCTCTCCCTCTCCCTCTCCCCTGTCTATCGTCGCATTGTCTCTTGGTCTCCGTCTCGTCGCATCGACGCCGTCGTCACTGTTTTCCAGATCGCACGCACAAGTCCCGCCTGCCCGCGTAGATCATGATCCCGAATCGTCGCATCCCCGGTCCGCTGCCATCATTGCCCGTGCTGCACCTGTCCCTCGTCCCTTGTCGTGTCCTTGTATCCCTGCCCATCTCCTGCCCCGTGTTGTCGTCGTAGTTAGTTCCGTCTCTTAGTTTTCTCTCACGCTGTACACCTCCGCCTCTCACGCTTAACGAATCCTCGCTCGCCCCACTGTCCGACTCCACTATATCCATACGCATCCGAGTCCCCGACCCCTTCCTCGCTGTCCGCCCCCTCCGTCCCCTAAAATTATTCCGTAGGCCGTGTACGAGCGACGAGCAGTTCCTCCCTCCTCCCCAACCCCCCACACCCCCCGTCCCCCATCCGGAGACGCACGCGAAGGGCTTCGCGATCCAAGCCCCATTAATTCAGAATGCATATTTATCCACTGCCGCTTCCCCCTCGCCCGCGCGCGGGCCCCTTTCTAACGTCTCCCCCGCCTCTTTCTTTTCTCTCTTTCTCTCTTCTCTCCCTCCCGACCCGCCTCGATTCGGGCGCCGTCCCCCGCCTGTCACCGGTCACCACCATCCCCTCCGCGTCCGCACGATCGAATCTGCCCACGCCTCCCCGCCTTCATCTTCTCGCTTCCCCGATTTCCCTCACGCCCACCGCGTCCTCATTATACCCCTCCTCGATCGGCCTCTGTAACTTCTTATCTCTATCTCATTGTGTTCCCCTCCGTCCGTCCGTCCGTACGTAGTTCGAAGTCGCAGCAGCAGTCAATACAACCAACCCTGTCTCAGTAGTCCATCGTCGCCCGAGGGGGCCCGCCACGATCACCCGGTAGCCAAGTAAACGACGTTACGCACCTGAGCGATCGCGCACTCGAGGGCCGTTCACACCCCCGCCATGTGTTCGCCGGCCGCAGTAAGTAACTACTCGCGTCCGTCTGATCCCGCGGACTCGAGAGAGAAACGAGGACGAGCTCCTGCGCCACCGCCGGCGACGCCAGGGCACGGCGCACACGCCTCGAGGCCGCGTCGCACTGAGCACTCGGTCTCAGGTGCCCCCGCGCGGCGGGGTCACGCGCGCGCGCCGGCAAGTAAGATGAAGTGCTTCTCTCGCGTTCGCGCTGAAATTTGCGGTCGCGCGCGCGCGCGCTTCCCAGGGGTGCTTTCCTGATGTGGGTGTTGGCGCTGGACGGCTTGATTGAGTGTGTACTGCGCGCTTAGAGCTTCCTTGCTTCTGCTTCTGCGGTCTGGTGTGGGCGGAGCGTGGACGGGTTCGGCCGCGAGGCGGTGGGGACTGCCTGGATGTGTGTACGTGGACGAAGAGAGTGGGGGAGCTGACAGCGCGGGGTGGCGGCTCGCTTGACGCGAAGACCCAGGCTCCAGAGCCCAGAGCCCGTGTGTGCAGAAAACGAAAGCTGATGGGAACCCCGAAGCCGGCTGGTGAAGGGAGGAACGTTCCTAGGAACGGTGGCGGAACGCCGGAAGGGGGGGGGGGGTGCGTGGTCGTCGGGCTCGGAACGGGGAGCTGGGCTGAGTTTCGCGGTGGACCGCGCGCGTATTGTGGGCCCGGTCTCGGCGGCGGGCAGTGGCGTGTGCTGTGCTCGACGCGTACGTACGGACGGACGCGGTGTGCTCTGGACAGCTGCAGGCCTGGGTACGCAGTGGGTGGCGCTGCTTGCCTGTTGTTCTGGGGTCAGTGCGGGCTTTGCGCCGTCGAAAGTCCTAAAACCAGCGACGCACGAGCCCGGAAGAGGGGCGCCGCCTCCTGTGTCAGAGGTGAGATCGCGGAGGTGGCCGAATCTTCGCCGATCCACGTTAAACGTTCCCGAGCACGGAGAGGGGGGAGCGAACACCCCTATGGCCATGTGCGCGACCGATCGTGTTTGAAGACATAATTGCCAGAGGCGGGAGAGGGGCGCCAGTTTGAGGAGGGAGGGAGGAAATCTCGAGCGAGAGACTGGTCTCGATGGGACGATTGCGTCGTCGTAGGTGGCGGGGACACACTCTCGTTTGTGTGGGAAAGGAAAAAGAATATCCTGGAAGGCCATCGGCGAGAACGCCGGGCGGCGAGTATGTGTCGACTTTTGAGCTTGAACGTTGAACGTTGCACGACGTCGATGTCGACTAGCGCGAAAGCTTCAAGAACTTGGACCTGAGGCGGCAAGGGGGCGCGACCATCAGTATTAAGCCAGACAAGCTCGCCGCGGACTCACGACAAATGCCCTGCTTGGTGTCTCGGACGTCAACCAACTTCAAGCAAACGCGCGCCACCACTTCGCGCACGCCCCTGGTCGAGGGCCGTCACCGCATGCCGCCGAGCAGGGCCCACCCTGGCCCGCCGTCCCCGGAGAATTGTGGCAGCGCTGTGGGAACGGCCGTCGGCCGTCGGGACTCGGAGTGGCACCACCGGCGGGCGCGCCCTCGGCCTCGAAGCGGAAGGCGCGCGCCCCGGGGGCAGCCTGTGTGAACAATCGTACTTACGTACGCGCTTGTGGTGCAGAACGAGGACGACTGTCGCTGGGGAAGGAGGTGAAACAAGCGCTGGTCCGAGACTAAATCGTCATCATGCTCCCCTTGTGTCGCCGCACGCAGCGCGACGCGGCACAGAGTGCTCCGAGGCCCGCGTGTTGTGCTGCATGACCTTGCGGTAGAGCTTGGACAGAGGTGAGTTTGGCTTGGTCTCGCCTTGGAAGTAGCCTTCCGGCGCGACGCCCGCGACGGGCCCTGCAGCACCTGCCGGATGCGGGGGATCGTCGCGCCTGTCCTTGCTCGGACAGGGATCAGGCAGGGGCGAGATCGCATCTGGGAGAAGCACCCACCAGCTCTCCGGCGGTGCGGTGCGGACGCGCGCGACGGGCGCGCTCGACGAGACGCAGGAAGGTTCGAAGAGTGAGCGCGGCGGGGTCGGCGGGTCGCCGCAGCGCTAGTACATCCCCCGGCTTCGTCTGGCGGCGGCGCGAGTCAGAGGGCCGTACACGCGAGGCGGGCGCACCCGCCTTCTCCCGTGGCCGGACGTCGTCGCTCGGAAGGCGCGGTGGGTCGGAGTTGAAGTCTGGAGAACGGAGGTCCTCGGGTCGGCCTGTTGATTCTTGAACCTTGAGGGATGGGCGAGAACGCGAGGCGGGAGTGCGCGCCGTCGCCGATGACGCTGCACGCGTAGTGCACGGGGCGTGGCGTACGGTACGGTACGGTGCGGGCCATGGAGTCTATGCCGCGTGCAGCGGCCAGCGAACAATGGGACGAAGCAAGAGGCAGCGGGAGCACGGCGACGAGGCTCCAGTCGCGAAAGCACGCACCCAAGCGTCGACGTTCAGTAGAGATCATCTTCGCTCCCAGGATGGAGGTCGACGGATTCAACTGATTGGCTTCGTGCGGCGCGCTTGCCTCGCGCCTCGGGTGTCGGCGGTTTGCCGTATGTCGCGGGCGCGGATCCCAGGCATAGCGCCAGGGCCGCCGGGCAGCGTACTTCGAAGACGCGGCACTTCTCCCGCCTTGACGTTCTCCCGCTCTCTCGCTGATTAATATTGTCCTGCCGCCTGTCGCGCCCGGAGAGACGCGGGGGATCGGGTTCAGGAGCGAGGAGGCCGAGCATGGGAAAGGCGTCCCTGATCGTCAACTAAAGTTGTTCTGGCACCCGTTCAGTTCGGGATAATGCATGAACGCAGACAACGGATGAGCCCCACATTTTTAGTGTATTGCTTTGGAAGGGGGATGCTTGATACGTCCAGAAGACGTTGGTTTAAAGCGATCAGTGCGGAATGCGTTCTGTGCAGTAATGGGTGCGTTCCGCAAATATTTCTGCCGAAGATCTTCAGAGAGAAGCTGACGAAGAAGCCGGTAAGCATGGGCATGAAGGAAGTGAACGCTTCGTTCGTTGAAGCTGGAGCGACACGTACGCAATAAGGCAGGGTCGAAGCCATGATTTGCATCCGGCACGCAGTCGACGCTGAAGAGCGGAACCCGGAACGGACAGCGCCTTGAGAGCTGCATGCCTACAGGGAACATTCCAGTGAGTTCGAAGCAGCTGCTAGCCCGAGACAGCACACAATGGGCGCACGAACTGAGACATACCTTGCCTTGGTGTAAAAGTTGAGTAATAGACGCGTCGCTCGTCGCCAGGTCCTAAGGAGGAGTAGTTGGGAACTACGTCAGCTCGTATCCACGTGGGCCGGAGTCGAGAAGACGTGCGGCCCGTCCGGAGCGCAGATTCCGACTCGGCGCAAGGTGCGGGAAAAGAAGATCTTTCTCTCCACGCACGTTGCAGGGCCCCCGACGCTTGCATCAACGCAGAAGGTGAGGGCGGACTGAGATCCGGCCTGGCACACTGGCCGCTATCTGGCGGGCGAGCGATAGCGCAGCGGGCTGAAAGCCAGCGGCGTCCTGCAGGCGATACCGCAGCCGTCAGAAGGACGAATGCGAGACGATGGTCAGGCGACGCACCGGCTGGTCGTGGTTCGCTGGACGGTGCACAGTGCACGATGCGCAGGCCGGGCGGGGAGATCGCCGGTCGTCGGTGGGAGATGGATGACGAGTGCAGTAACGTGACCGAGGAAGTCCTAGCACGAGGCGTTCGCGAGTCATGCGCCGGGCTCAAAATGAATCACCAGAATGGTATATGCGGACCGGTGCTGGTGGTCGGGGAAGTTGTGCGGAGAGTGCTGTTCAATGCGTCGCTCGAGGGCGTCACGGTGCGGGCCGCGAGAACCTGCGTCTCCATGGCCGTCTCGAGCAAGAGAGGGCGCCGGTAAGTGCGCTCCCACCGTCGTTCCGTATTCGATGACGAGGTCCTCCCCTCTCGAAATGCCGTACGCGAGTCGTCGACGGCGTGTTTTGCGGATCGGGATCGCCCACTCGCATAGGGTGCGCGTAACACGCCTGCAGGAAGAAGCGATTAGAAATAAGCATCGCCCACCCTCAGCCGTCGGGGGTCGCCGGCGAGGCGCGACGGGCACTCCGCCGATCGAGCATGGCCGTCCGTAGGACTGCCGTGCCCCGGCGGAGAGGCCAAACACACGCGCGCGGGAGAACGCCACAACGCACGGACGCCGCGAGGCGTGGCCTGGTGGCCGGATTCTCTGATGCACCAGGTCGCGCAGGCGCGGCGTCGGGCGCCCGACCTGCCCATCTGGGCCATCGCCTTGGGGGAACGCGGAGCGAGGTCCAGAGAGGGCAGAGATGTGAAGATACTATCGCGAATGTCACTCACATATGTAGTTGTCGGATGATTGCTCTGGCGTCGAAGAGCAGTCGGATCTCGAGGTCCTTGTATGCTATCTAGCCTCGTGGTGTGCTGTCATTCACCAGGCTCGTCATCTCCTGATGGTCGTTCTGCGCTTGAGTGCACCGACTAGTCATGGTAAATGCAGCGGTAAGCAAGCAAGGGCTGACATGGCCGAACTGATTACTCACGGATGTTTCCTGTGACACTGGAGATGAAGTGCTGGACTGTCATGTAGTAGCCTCTAACCGCGTTTGTTGCTGCCAATAACACAAATAAAAACAGTGTGGATTTACTGCTCTTGTTTTTGCTCCCTGCAATCTCCGGTAGGACGACAGTAGCAGTCGACGAAGTCGTTCAAGAGAAGCGCTCGGTCGAGTGACTTGTCTGTAAGAGTGACTGACGCGTCTGTCACGCGTTTTCGTCACGGGGCCACGCGCGGGCGCGGTTGAATTTGGCTTTCTCCTGATGACGCTCTTGTGCACCACCAGCTCCTCTGGATCCCTCATATGCCACTTTGCTCCATCTTTTGAGGACGAAAACCCAATGCACAATACGCGACGCGCTAAACTCAACCACAAGTGTCCTGAAGGCAGAAATACGGTGACGTCGCAAACGTTGGTGATCGGCCCCGGATCCTCTACATCTAATCTAGAGACAGGTGTATTGGACGTCCGTGTCGCGCTACAGCAGCTTGACATTCGGTCGAGCAGCGGTGATCGCACCTTCGAGTCGCTTGTGTCACTGGTGTTCCGGCTCGGCGTGCACATCAGTTTTCCGACGCCGACGGCTGCGTCGCAGGCTTCGCGGCGCGGGACAAAATCTTCGAGAAGTCCACTAGAAGCACATCCGCGATCAGCGAAGCTCCGTACCTGGTCGGCTGCGAGTCGTCGCGCTTCTCATGCAGGCTATCAAGCCGAAAATCCACAGGTCATCAACCTGCGTCGCACAAGCAACAGTCGTCTCTGTAGTCAACGGATGCGCCGGTCAAGGGTCCATAATTCCACTACGAACCCATGTTTCTCGGACACACCCAAGGTGGACGTCAAACCCATTCAACTCTTCCTATCGCTGACCCCGACTATTAGGGTCCGCACGGAAGACACCCACCACATCACTAACGTTCTTCCAAATGCCGCGGACGATCAGTGCTTATTATTTGTTCTTCTCGACTCGCCGACCCGAGGCGTTCTCATCAAGTGCAGTTTTTCCGTCGGGTACAAGGTCTGCCCTGGGTGCGCCCACAAACCATTAACCGAACTTGCTCGACTGATCCCAATGTTGATGACCCATCACGAGGCTACCCCTCGGGCTTCTTTAAACGCGAGCAGTTCCGTGGACAGATGCTCCCCAGCCTCGTTCCACTCCCTCTTTCTCCCCCAACACAACCGTGGTCCTGCTCAGGTCCAATACTTCCGTCCATGGCGCCCAAGTCGCCCGTTCATCGCTTCAAGCGCGCCTTGGTTAGGTCCCCCACTTCTAGTGCAACTACTCGGGTCGTCGATGGCAAGGGGGAAGACAACTGCGTCCACAAGACGGCGTTTTCTCAGCATCCGGGCCCAGCGGGACCTCGTCGCACGCCGACGCCGTTGCCCGACAACGTCCTCGCGCGCGTGTTCGCATGCTTCGATCCCTGGGACCCCGACGATCAACGAACCTGCCTCCAAGCCGCATTCGTTTGCCGCGCATGGTCAGAGCCGGCGCTCGCTGTCGTATGGTCCGAGTTGCCGCACCTTGGCCCGCTCTGGTGTGTCTTCCTCGATGACGGCTCCCCCAAGGACAAGGGGCACCGAGCTGGGATGTTGATGTCGGTTAGTAAGGTTGTCGGTCGCTCAATGTCCCGTGCTCAACGTCTTCCCTCAACAGATTCTCGAGACGGGGTCCTTCCGAGACCCGACGCGTCGAGCGAAGTTTACGCGCCTCGCGAAACGCGTCCGCTCGATTGGCCATGTTTGCATCACGCAGGAGGAAGGGATGATTCTCACTGAACTCCTGGGGCCGTTACCACTCTTTCCGAACCTGAGAAGGCTCACAGTTGTCTGGTACGGCAACTACTCCAAATTACCAGCCGATGAACAACCGTTCAACTCTCAAGTGCTTTGCATGTGCATACCCCCCACCCTGTCTACCCTCTATATCGTCGGGGCGGACGAAAACGGAGACCATTTCCCCGATCGAAAGTGGCTGGAAACGTGTCTTGATCTCATAGACGACTTCGCCGGCGCGTCTATCCGAGAGGTCACCTTCTCACTGCTTCCCCACGACGCGCTCTGGGCTGTCGCCGCGTTGAAGCCGTTCCAAACTCTCCGCACGGTCCACGTCGTAAACCCGATCTCACCATCTGCCCTTCGCAGTCTTGGAACTTTGGAGCAACTCAGTACCCTCATCATCGGCTGTTCTTACGCCGAAGATTGGGACGGCATCACCCCGGTCGACCTTCCCACCGTGCGCGGTATCTTGGTCGGGACAGGCCCCCCCTCGATAGTCTCCCTGCTCCTCGACGTGCTCCGGGCCCCCCGGCTCCTCCATATCGGCTTCTTCCACCCTGACCACCGTGTCGGCACGCTCGACGGGCTCGGCGCAGTCGTCGCCGCGGTCGCCGCCTCGTCCATCTCCTCCACCGTCCTCGGCCTCACGCTCCACGTCTCCCTCGCGCCCCCCACGCGCGCCGACTCGGACCAAACCCGGCCGTCGGTCCCCCGCTCGCGGAGTTCCTCGGTCCGTGGCTCTCGCTCCCCCAGATCGTGCAGCTGCACCTGCACTGCCACGACCCCGCGGCGCTCTCCGCCGGGGACGACGACTACCTCGCGATCTCGTGCGCGTGGCCGGGGCTCCGAGACCTCATCGTGCTGGGCTGCGGACGCAGCGCGCGCCGCGACGGCCCGGACCCGTCGCGCGCGACGCACTACCACCTCGCGGCGCACTGCCCGGACCTGGTGGCGGCCAGCATCGACGGGCTCGCGCCGTTCGCGCCGGACCGGTATCGGACGAAGGAGGCGAGGGAGGCGTGGAGGCGCCCTGGCGGCTGAGGTCGAGAGACGCGTGGTGGGGGGAGAGGCTTGAAGCTTGAAGCTTTGAAGGCTTTGGGAGAGATCCTCTCAATATATAGGCGAAGGAACACCAGTGCTGGTTGAGCACTGAGATACCAAGGCGGTCTGTGCGCGGTACGCGTTTCACGAATGTTCAACTAGTTTTGAATAAAGGCAAAGGTCAAGTCGACGAAAGGACGACGCGTTCAATTGTCCTCTCTCCCCAACTTAAGCTAGTTTATTACCATCACACCCATGCGCAGCGCCGGCGTCGGCTGAGGTGGGTCGCCTGCGCCCTCGTGCTGGTGCTCGGAGTCTCCCGGAAATCGCGAGCGCTTCGAAAAGCGCGGTCTCTTGGAGAAGAGGAAAAATCCGCGCGAGATGCGTGAACGCCAGTGAGGTCGCGTAGCCGTCCGCAGGGGGCTGGGCACACGGGCTACTGCCAGCAGTTCGTGGCGATGTTCTGAGCAAAGCCGTTCGGGTTGGGAACCTGTGGGTTACAAGATGCATATGTAGCTGCGATCGGAAAGCATTTTCGGCGACCCGGTGCGCGTCAGACGAGCAGACCGTCGGCCCCGGTCCACATCCCGGGGTAGCGACGCTCCAAGATCTCGAGCACCGCTTCCTCCCACAGCGGGCGCGGGTCCTCTCGGAGCCCTCGACAAGTTGCTACGAGCAGCGACGCGGCGAGGTCCAAGTTGGGGAAGACCGTGTCCAAGAACGCCGCGACGACGCCCGCCCCGCGCGGGGGCAGGCCGTCCCCCGGCGCGCGCAGGACGAGCGTGCGCAGCGCCGGCGCCGGGGGGACCGCGCCGTCCGCGGCCGCGAAGAACGTCTCCGTCCCGACGACGAAGCCCGCGAGGGCGCTGAGCAGCGTGAGGCGTTCGAGATGGGGGCAGCCCCGCGCGAGGTGGAGGAGGGACGGAGGGAGGCGTCGCCGCCGTAGTCGGGCCCCGCGGAGAGCGCGTTGGGGTGCCGGCGGATGTCGAGCGCGCGGAGGGCGGGCCAGGCGCGCGCGAGCGCGGCGAGGTCGTCGTCTGTGATGTGGATGCCGATCGTGGGGGAGATCGCGACCTCGAAGGCGAAGTCTTGGAGCGCTGGGAGGGAGAAGAGCGGGCTGAGGAGTGTGGCGAGCGAGATGAAGGGGGTGTAGTGGACTAGGGCGACGATGACAATGCGCGGGGCGATAGTCAGGTGCAGGGTGTGGAGGTGGGAAGAGAAGCAGGAGGCGCTGAGGCCGTGGAGTTGGTGGTGGAAGTGTTGCAAAGCGACCTCGGGGGTGGAGATGTAGTCGATGCGTGGAAACTTGGCTTCGGTGAGGGCGCATGCGTGGAGGTGATCGACGAAGGAAGATATCACTAGGAAGGTACCCACACAGGCAAAGTGCTGCAAGCGAGGAAGGCACACGACAGGGAGATGGGATTCAGGTTGTGCGCCTTCGGCAGGCGCCTCGTCAAGAAGATGCACAGACAGTTCCAAGAGTTGATGGAACAAAGGTCCAGCTTCGGCGATCAGCCGGAGGAGAGTGCGCCACGGGGTGCAAGTCTCCTCAAGATTGAGTGACTGGAGCGCTTGAAATTTGCAGAGAGACTGTAGGGTTTCAACAGAGACCCAGCCCCACCCACACCTTGGGTCGTATTCGATCCTGAGTCCGGACAGATCGGGGACATGCTGCCGGAAAAGGTCGATTGTGCCCGCCGCGTGTTTATATGTTTCGTCGTGGTGGATAACGAAATTTAGGCGACGGAGATGACGAGGGATAAGGTTAGATAAGGACAGTGGAATCCAGTTCGTATGAAGATGCAGTTCTTGCAGCGCGGGGAAGAGCGGGGCCGTTGTGGGACGTTTGGTGATCAGGATGGCCATGAGAATCCATTCGGTTGCCGCCACGAACACAGGAAGATGCAGGCGTCGCACGTGGGAAGCGCAGTGGTAGAAGCGTTGGCGCAAGTATTTGTCATTGTACTGCACAGAAGAGATGATCTGCGATCCAGGTTCAGAAGTGCGTGAACGAAGGGGGTGACCGGTCACTTACCTTTCTCGCTTCATCCTCAGGTGTGTATATGCGCTTCTCTTGGCCGTGGAGAACGCGTGAGATTCTCCAAGCGTTCTGCGGAGACTGAGGAGATCGGAATATACGCCAGAAGGGATCCAGGTCCGGTGATAGCTCCCTCCAGAGCATCTGTGATGCCGGCTCCGCAAACGAGCGAGAGACAAGGGCCGCCTTGGCACAGGCTGCTTTGAGCTCCGCGTCCGAGGAGTCACCATCGAATTGCTCAATGATACAGGCGACGATGTCGTAGATTTGCAGCGCGCGTCCGGCCGCGGACGTTTCGTGTGATCCGTCGGTGGTAGCAGCCTAACAAAGAGTATCACAGACGTTATTTTCCGGCAGGCCAGACACCTGAAGCAACGCACATGGTCGCCATGCTTGAGCTTGACCGCTTGCCTGATCTTTTCTCTGAGTGTGAGGAGGATGCTGAGCACCATGCTTGTCGTGGTCGTTGGTGAGAAAGCCCGAGGAGACGGGCGCGATAGATACCTGGGTTTAAGGTTCAATGACCCCACTTCGCCGAATCTTTAGTCGGCAGCCAAACGCACCTATCTCCCTGAATCGTGGGACTGCCATGGATATCGGTGGGCGGGGATTCATCGTGGCAGTGAAGACGGCGGGGCAAGAAGCATAACAGCGCCGAGTGCGTGTCGGCCACTTACTCCCGGGCGAGAGGCAAAATGGAAAGAATAAAGGCCGATGGAGCATAAATATTGAGACCCGTAGGTCTACCACTCCGGGAAAGCGTGTCATCCTTGTGCAGGGGCCATGCTAATCTTCTCTGTATCGTTCCAATTTTTTCGTATGTCACCCCGAAGGGGACATCATCCAGGGATCGAACTCCCGCCCCCGCACCAAAGTCACGCCTTTCGCTCGGCCCGCGGGTGCCAGGCCAGCGCCTCCTTGCCTATGCTCGGCGACAACCTCACTGCTCAGCGCTCAGCTTCCCGAGTCGCGATCACGCTGCTCGTCTTTCTGCTCTTCCCCACACTCCTCTCTCCTCTCTTGCGACAAGTTGTGCGATGCTCGCAATATGCGGCATTTTTGCCGGAGGTTCTCTGTGGACCGCACATCTACTCGCACGGATCGCAAGCTTCACGCTTCCATCGTCGAACTCATCCGTCGCCTCGGGGTCGAGGGGATAAATGCGCCGCCGCTCCATAGCGCTTTTGTCTTCGGGCTTTGGTTTCGACAAGTGTGTCCTCTCAAAGCGCATACTACCCTGAACGCGACCCATACCAAGTCGTTTCTGATGCCCACCCAAGCGTAACGTGAGCTGCGAGTATGATTACCACAGTCATCTTGGAGTTCGTGAATGCGTCGCCGGTGCGTCTGATTTCGCCTTCACAGGCTTGATCTCATTGGTCCACACCTCAGCTTTGGTTTCCGTACTCAACTCACAAGGCTAGGTAGAGGTGAAGGCGGAGTTAATGGGCTCGAGGAAGCATATCTGGGTACGCCTTGCGTTCTCACAGCATCCATCCATGCGAGCCTCATGTTTGTGTCGTACCGTGCACGCTTGCAAAAACAGTCCGTATACGCCTCTTTGGATACCGCCGCACCCTTCCTCCAGACGCCCGTCGGTCTGAGATCCAGTCCCCGACGCGCACGAGCCGAAATGATGGATTAGTACACTGAAAGAAACAGCAACACGTGGCGTTGTCCGGGCGCATCTCATCTACTGGATGTGCGGCCACACTCGTCCATCGTCCGGCTGTGGTCGTAGGAAATCGAAAGCGGGCATGGCAGACATTGTATCGCTGCAAGAGATGGAGTCGACGGTCAACGGAACGTCGCAGCTCTTCTTCGACCTCATCCATCGCAACACGGAGCCCCGCGCCTTCCCGTCAATCACACGCGGAATTTCCTCGGCCCACGCGCAATCGAATTCACCCGCGTTCTGTGACGGTTTTGTCAAGTGCGTCTTCGCTCCCCGCGGTCTCGGCGACCTCCTGTCCGTCCACCCCGCGGTCTCTGCTGCACACTCGAACGCCGACACGCGCGCCGCCCCCCGCATGGCGCGGCTTCAGCGTAGAGCCACCCGCGCCGACCTGCGCGGGTCCCGTTTGCCGGCGACACGCCAGCCCGCGCGGTCGACGCGGCCGCTCGACGGAGGTACGGGCTTCCGCCTGGTGCCCATTGGGCGCCAGCGTTGCTGGAGGCGATAGTCCGGCGCCCGTCATCGGGGATCGTGGGTTGGAGGTCGCGGTTGTGGGAGTGGATCTCGAGCGGCCGTGGTTTGGTGCGTTACGACGCGCCGACGAGGCGTCGAAATTTGCAACATCCCGCGTCCGCGACGAGCGAAGACATGTAATTAACACGTAGATATGTCCACACCAATGGTAGTGACCCTACACAGGCCATCGTCGGCCCGCTGTTGAAAGAAGCAGCCCCGCGCCCGTGGATATCCCCGGCCATCGACTCTCCAGGCGATGTGGCGCATTCGATGATACATACGTACGTAGCTGAGAACCCCGGACAGACTTGTAGAACACGGGATCGCATGGCAAGGACTTCAAGACAACAAGCCCTCGCTTGCCCACATCCCTGGATACCGACGCTCCAAGATCTCCAGCACCACCTCCTCCCACAGCGGATACAGGGGTTCTTCCTTCTCCCGATGCTGCGTCGCGATCGTCGATGTGGAGAGTTGCAGGTTAGGGAAGACGGAGTCCAGGAGGCGCGCGATGAGACGCGATGTGCGCGGGGGCAGATCGTCCCCGGGCCCGCTTAGGGTGAGTGTGCGCATTTCCCGGGCCGGGGACACTTTCGCGCGGAAAGCCTCGCCTGGGACGCTTAAGTCGAAGAAGACGTTGAGAAGGCTGAGGGTCACGAGATCGGGGCAGTGCTGGGCCAAGCGCAGGAGCGAAGTGAGGGACGCATCCCCGCCCAATTTGGGCGACTTGTCGTTGCGGTGACGTTGTATGGAGAGGACGCGGAGGCCGGGCCACGCGACGGCGATGGAAGCGAGGTCTTCGTCGGTGATCCTGACGCCTATGGTGGGGGTCGCGATGTCGAACATAAAGATTTGGAGTGAGAGGGAAAAGAGGGGGCGTAGGAGTACCGTAAGTGAAGCGTATGGGGGACTTGCAAGGTTGTTCAAATACATGCCAGGGTTGAAATTCAGAAGCAGGCCTTGAAGGCTGTACCGAAATGGAGAGATTTCCAGCGCAGTGAGCTGAAAATACAAGTCATCGAACGCGTCTTGGGCGGTTGACGTGTAATATATGTAGGGGAAACTGGCAATAGAGAGTGTAGGTGCCATTAGGTGACAGGTGAAGAAGGCCATGTCCTTGGATTTCCCAAGACATACGAGCTGCTCCAAGCGAGGAAGGTGCGCTACGGGGAGGGGCGACTCTGGAGTGTCGGCAGTTGATGCATCATCGTCTGCCACTTCGTCGAGAAGATGCACGGACAGAGAAAGGAGATCTTGGAATGCGGAGCCGGCGTTGGCGATAAGGTGAAGGAGAGTGCGCCAAGGAGTGGAAACATTCTCGAGATTTAGCGACTGAAGTGTTTGGAGTTTAAATATTGAGTGAAGTGTCTCGAGTGAGACTGGATCGTAGAAAACTTTGAAGCCGACAATATTGGACTGTTCGTTCCGGATCGTGAAGCCGCGTAGGTTGGGGACATGTTCCCGGAAGAGGTCGATAATCCCTGCGGCGTGCTCACGAGACTCGTCGTGATGGATGACGATATCGAGCCGGAGGAGATGCCGAGGGACGAGCGCGGATAGGTGGATGGGTATCTCTATGACGTGGAGATGCAGCTCTTGCAGCGCGGGGAAGAGCTCGGTGATGGCACCGTTCGCAGATAGTTTCTTGATGAGAGTCCAATCTTTTGACGTCAACTCTAGCGCAGGAACGTGCAGACGTCGAACTCGGGACGCGCAGAGATGGAAGCGTTCACACAAGCGTTTGTCGGTGTAACGCCTTGAAGCTAGAACCTGCGAGCCGGACTCATGAGTGCGTGAACTTGGATTGTACGAATGGGCCCGGAGAGCCCCAAGCGACTCACTTTTTCCGCTTCGTCCCGGGTTGAGTATCTGAGTGTGCCAAGCCTGAGAGCGCTCGAGACGCTCCATCTGTTCCGTAGAGACCGAGTACAGAGAAATACCCGCCACAACGGATCCAGATTCGGCGAGAGCTCCCTCCAGAGCATTTGAGATGCCGGTTCAGCGAACGAGCGGGACACCAGGGCTGCTTTAGAACAGGCCGCCTTGAGACCATCCGCGTTTGTGAAGGAGTCGTCGAAGTGTTCGATGATACAAACGACAATCTCATGTATCTGCAGCGCACGCCCCGTCGCATCTTCGTGTTCGTGGGTGTTCTAGCAAGGACATGGGCGTTAATCCGGTGGCAGTCTTTCTGTGCATAAAGCAACGCACATGATCAGCACCCTTGATTTTTGCCTTGATCCTGCCTCTGAGCGTAGTGAACGCGCTTTGAATCATGCCTGCCTCGATCCTTGCTGGGAGTGGGGAGTGGGGAGGTGCTGAGATGGTGCGACGATAGAGGTCGTGCTTTAAGCCTGGCCGGCCCTACCGCAGTACCAAGTCCCAAATGGGAAGTCACTGGTTCACTTTGAGAGCGTCTATGAAATCTTAGTCGGGAATGATCATGCTGTTCCAATATGCACTGGTAAAGGTCGGTGAGGACGACGTCAAACACGGACGCGGAGCTAGACAAGTTGAACCTCCGAGACTTGGTACTTCTCAGGTCGGCGGAACACCTAGTACCTTCCCCTTTCCTTCACGCGGAACCCCCTCCACGCGCAACCGCCCCTGCGCCTTCAGCTTCCTGATCTCCGCCTCCCTCAACTCCTTGGTCCGATGCAGGGTGGCCGAGAACGGCGCGAGCCCCCCGATGCTGAACCCCCTGAGCTGCCGGCAGTGCATCGCGAAGTGGTAGGTCGTCGCGCGCGACGGGTCGGGTCCGTCGTGGCGCGGGCCGTGCCCGCAGTCCCGCACGACGATGTTCTGCAACTCCGGCCACGCGCACGCCAGCGCGTAGTAGTCGTCGTCGCCCGCGGCGATCGCTCCGGGGTCGCGGCAGTGTACCGTGAGCGCCCGGAGCGGGGACAGCGTGAGCCATGGACCGAGGAACTCCGCGAGAGGCGTACCGCCGGCTATGCGGTTGTCGGCGCGCACGAGGGGTTTGGGGTCGATGTGGAGCGTGAGGTCGTGGATGGTCGTGGAGATCGGCGACGCGGCGACGGCGGCGACGAGGGCGGCGATCTCGTCGAGCGTGTCGACGTGGTGGTTCTCGGCGAGCATCACGAGCCGGTTGAGTTTTGGGGCTTGTAGTGCTTTGAGGAGCAGACACAGCGCTGTGGACGATCCTACGGGAACGATGAGTGTTTGCAGCGTTGGGAGGTCGATCGAGGTGACACCGTCCCAGTCGCCAGTGGTGGAGCAGTTGATGGAAAGGGCGACCAGCTGCTTCAATGTTCCGACGCTCCGAAGAGCTGGCGGGGTGATAGGTTGGTCGATGGCAATGGTATGGAGTTGCTTGAACGGTTCCAGTGAGGGGATGATCCAGAGTGCGTCCTGAGGGAGGTACGAGATGACGATCTTCTTGAGAGACGAGCCAGCGATACCATGCACGAGTTCGAGGCATTTGTTCAGCCACTCCTGATCCGGGAAGCACCGGCCATTTCCGTCCGCTCCGACGATCGAGAGCGTGAGGAACGAGGGTGGTATGCACGTGCAGAGGGCTTGAGAGTTGAACAGTTGCTGCATGATGGGCGCTTGGGGGTAGTTGCCGTGCCAATGAAGTAAGAGGATCTGGAGACAAGGAAAGACGGGAGCCAGTGTGTCGAGCGCCACTATTTCGTTGAGAAGTGCCGATTCGGTCGCCAAGAGCTGTATGTTGTCGAGATAACGGACGCGCCGTGCGAGGCGTTTGAAGTGCGCCTGACGCACCGGGTCTCGGAAGGACTCGGTTTCGAGAATCTGACCAGAGTGGCCAGTGAGCGCACGACCTCAAAACAACGGAAGGTTGACTGACCGATATCGCCATCTTCCCCTTTCTGACCAGAACCGCGTCTTCCTCGATCTTGGGCAAACCTGGATCGAGGAGGGCGGACCAGAGAGGCTCCAGGTGTGGCAGCCTAGACCATGCGACACCGAGCGCCGGCTCCGCCCACTCGCGGCAGACGAAAGCCGCCCGGAGGCATGTTTGGACGTCGTTGGGGCTGAAGGGGTCGAAATATGCGAATATGCGCACCAGGACGCTCTCAGGCAACGGTGCCGACGTGCGTGGACGTCCAGCCTGAGTAGAAATCTTCTCATGGAGGCTGTCTTGTTTGAGATGGGCCGGGTTGCTCTCGTTGACCAGAGTGTCGGTGGACCTGCCCTGAGAGGCGAAAGTGGAGAGGGCCGCGGAGGCGCGCTTGAAGCGTTGGACGAACGGGTTGGGGACGAAGTCGGTGTCACTGAAGCGCCAGCCGCTGTGAGAGAACCGATGAGAAAAAGGTTGAAGACTCCGAGTCAGAGTGTCTGCCGACTCGGACACCCCGAGTGTCAAGTGGGGTGGCATCTGGACAGATCATCACTGTCAGCGTCGGCGGCGGGATCAGTGGAGAAGTTCGTTGGTGCGCAGCTGGCCAGGTGTCACGTCGGCCTCGCGTGACGAGACGCGTCCGTGACGCCCAACACGGCGTTGGCAACATCGATCGGCTAGCGCTCAACTTCATGCCAGTAGTACCCAGCGTCCACCGATAGACCTAGAGACGTCTACGGACTTCGGTGCACCCTGGCTGGTACTGCATTTTATCCTCCATGGATCTCTGCCATTGCGCTTCCGACTCCTAGGCTTCCTCGTCAACTGTTTCTTGAGCTTCCATCCGATGCAACCAAAGTTGGATGTCCAGTAGATTCAAACCACACGATAATCATAGTAAGCATCCCTTCGTTGTAAGCCAGTGAAAGCACTCTTAGACATCCGAGCTGACTGCGGCACATCCAATTTTGCCGCGTGGGTTTTTTTTGCTCGACACGCCAACGGAATACGCGGGGCTTCGATTCATTACCAATCTTGTAGGGGTGCTTTTGGAGCCTCTGGGGCGCGGCGGCCCGTATTGTGCATTTGACGCTTACGGGACGCTGCGCCGAGGGACTTTTCAAATTCGCATTCCCCTCACACGCAGTTGAAGCTTACTGAGCGCACACAGGCTGGTCGCAGGACTCAAACGGATTCCGATGTCGGGGAGGTCCGATATACGAGTCTCAATCCTTGGGCCATATGGCTGAGAGCAAGCGCGTGCTAGCTCTATATAACGGCAGAGCTTTGGGAGGGAGAGGCATCCAACCCCACCCTCGCTTCTCATCCACCTACAGCTCCATCCATAAAACCAATCGACGATGTCCAACTTGTTCTCTTTCCAGCCCCCCGCCAAGAACGAGCTCGGTCGCTACCGCGTGAGTGACAGTCTTTCAGTCGCCAGTCCCTCGTTCACCACTCATCTTCGTGCCTAGTTGCTCTCCCCGACTTCTGGTGGTATGTCTTCTCCACCCAGAGCCCGCGACTCGCGAGACTGATTTTGTTACTCGCGTCAGTACGCGTGTCCCCGATCTGCCTGGGTACGATGGGCCTCGGCCAGGCGCATGCCGAGTTCTTCGGCGGCGGTACGCTTCCGCTCCACATTCAACCGGGTCGCGTGCTTGCTGATGGCGTTGTGTATAGGCACTACCCGCGAGGAAGCCTTCAAGGTTGTTCATCATACGGCCACCTCTTACTTGTCGTGACACGCTGACGCGTCTGCCAGTTCCTCGACGTGTTCTACGACCAGGGAGGCAACTTCCTCGACTCCGCGAACAACTACCAGAATGGCGAGGTTCGTCCTCTGTTTGTCAAGTTCGCGGAAAGAGTATGAGTGATTGGCACACCGTGACAGAGCGAAAAGATCATCGGCGAGTGGATGAAGGCTCGCGACAACCGCGACCAGATGGTCGTCGCCACCAAATACACCTTCGACTTCAAACACGCAGACGAGAAGACGAAGCTCAAGGCGAGTTAAAATCACTGTGAAGTGATGCTGGATCTAGACAGCTGACTGCGATGCAGGTCAACTACCAGGGCAACCACAAGAAGAGCTTGGTGCACTCGTTCGAGGCGAGTCTCAAGAACTTGCAGACCTCGTATATCGATCTTTTCTATCTGCACATGTGCGTACTCGCTGCTCTGCTCTCCGATATATGAATCAAGCGAAGCTAAAACAGGTGGGACTACACAACCTCTATCCCGGAGGTCATGCAAGCTCTCGACGTCCTCGTCAAGCAGGGCAAGGTCCTCTACCTCGGTATCTCCGACACGCCAGGTAGGCCATTCCGCATCCTCGCCACGGGCATCTCTCACCCGCCCCCGCAGCGTGGATCGTGACGAAGTGCAACGACTACGCCCGCAAACACGGTCTAGCCCAGTTTGTCGTCTGTGCGTCCGACACATCCTCGATATTTTCCACCCCTCCCGCTGATCGTGCCCGCGTCCATTCACAGACCAGGGCCAGTGGAACCTCATCCTGCGCGACCTCGAGCGCGAGATCCTCCCGATGTGCCGCGCCGAGGGCATGGCCCTCGCCCCGTACGGCGTCATCGGCGGCGGCCGGTTCAAGACCGAGGACGAGATCAACGCCCGCGGCGGCGCGCTCCGCTTCGGGGCCCCGCAGACGGACAAGGAGAAGCGCGTCTCCGCCGCGCTCGCCCGGGTCGCGAAGGAGGTCGGGGGCGGCGCGAGCGTCGCGAGCGTCGCGCTCGCGTGGGCGGTCTCGAAGGCGCCGTACGTGTACCCGATCGTCGGCGGGCGGAAGCCGGCACAGCTGCAAGAGTGCATCGAGGTGCGTGCGACGTCCCTGGTTGCGCGCGAGAGGCTGACGCAGGACTCCTTGCGCGTACAGGCGCTGAGCATCACGCTCACTCCGGCGCAGATCGAGGAGCTCGAGAGGGCGGTGCCGTTCGAGTACGGCTTCCCGTACAAGCTCTTCGGGCGCGACCCGGCGGTCACCGACGGCACGGGCAGCATCTTCGTCCAGATGGCCGGCCACACCAAGTTCGTGCTCGCGCAGAAGCCGGTGGCGCCGGGCCCAGTCAAGACGGAGGTGTAACGTTCTACATAGCTGGGCGAAGCTGTTATGATTGTTGGCAAAGAGATGTACACCGAGGTCGTCCTACTATGGAAATGCTTCCCGCAGTCGATCGTCCTCGACTGTGCACTTGAGATCAACGTGTGCTGAAGGAAAGAGCTTCGAAGCGTACCGCCGCACGTTCTTCAGCAGCGCGTCGGCCTCTGGGTCTCGCACTATTATAAAGCCTCCCAGCTTCAGCTCTCGCAGCGTGTCCTGCGCCATGCACCCCTCCTGCTCTGCGTCGTCCGACTCCACGCTCTCCGCGTTCGCAAGACTTCCGACATCCAGCACCGACGGGTACAAAGTGAGCACCTCGAGCCTCGGGCAGCTCCGCGCGAAGTGCGCCAGGATGTCGATCCCGACGCCTGCGTTCTCCGGCGGCACCTCTGAGTCCACCAACTTGTGGACGATCGTGTACAACTCGAGGCGCCTGAGATGGGGCCACGCAGCCGCAGCTTCCCGGAGGTCTTCGGAGGACAGCGGGACGCGCGGTCGGCGCGGATCGATGACGACCTTCAGGTCGTCAAGCGTGTGTAGGGGAAAGAGTGTCTTCAGAATCTCTGAGAGTCGCACTGGGACATACAAGAAGGAATAGTTGTCTTTATTGATCGTGATGTGTAAGGAGCAGAGGTGGGGCCGATTGTGGATGAGCGCACTGAGGGCGGGCAGGGAGCCGACGAAATATGATATGGCCGTGTGGAGAGAGAGGGATTCGAGCGCGGGCATCTTGAGCCGTGTCGCCATCTCCTGGATTGTGTGCCATGACATCGTGGAGCATACAAGAGTGAGATCGCGAAGACGTCGCAGCTCCACGGGTGCAACGAGCCGAGGGTCTGCATCGTCCGTCCACACGCTCCCGAAGCTGAGTTCCAACGATAAAGTGATAAGTGAAGACAGGGACCCGAGGAGGAGAATGGCCTGAGTGTCGGTGAAAACGTTTATCTGAAGGTGTTTCAGCGCAACCAGAGACACAAGATGCTTGAGAATCAGGTTGGGAGCCATCGAGGAGGATATGATCTCGATGTGTTCCACGCCGGGGCATGTGGTGAGAATCGTTTGAAGCATCGGAAGCTGGCGTTCTTGCACCCCTAGTCCTTCTATCGCCGCCGTCGCGGATGGCGACTCTAGCATGATGGCAATTTCTTTGACTCCGAGAGAAAGGAGCGCTAGCCCGCCGACGTTGCTGAATATTCGACCGCGCGTATCTCTGAAAAGTACTCGTCGGAGAGCGGGAAGTATGGGTGCGCAGTCAAGAAAATGGGCCAGATCAGACCAGACAGAGGGTCTGTCATGTGCGGCGAAAGGGTATATGCCAATTTCTTGGACGCGGCATGCGTAGCCACAGAACCTCTTCCAGTTGGGGTGCGCACAAGGGCTCTGCGCTACCATCTGCAGAGAGAAACCGAGTTTGTCAGAATCGGAAGCTTCGCCGCCACAGACGAGATCGGCATACAAAATCGCGTGCGTCTGTAATTCCGCTGAATGCCTCTGTACCTTCCGCGTGCCGAGGTTGTGAGATGCCCAGCGTGTACATCAGGGCCCCGAGGGGATGATCGTTGGGGAGAGTCTTCCAGAGGACGGCGAGAGCTGGTCTGGTGAACGTTCGATATGTTATCGCGAGGGCAAGGAGTAATCCTCGGTCTCCTTCGCAGTGCAAGAATATTGGATACAGCACATCTTCAACGTGTGGAAATGAGGGAAGAGACATTGCCGGTATCGATGGTGATGAAGCGGATCAAGAAGCGGAACTTGTCCCAGTGAACGATCAAATCGGCGCTTGTCAATCGAATCTAATCTAATCCCCACCGCACATAAGCAACTCTTCCTGCCGAAATTTGGAACGCCATGCTCTATAGGCCTCTACAGCGCCTCTGAGCGTGGACGATGGAATGTGTAAAGAGCTTCAGGAGCTGTGGGCCAGGATGTCGATAGCGCAACGGCCGTACCCTCAACAAACTCCTCGGTGCTCCGGAAGGCTTCATCCCACTCTTCGGACTCCGATACCTGGAGGAGACCGAGCGCCTCCGTTCGGTCTTTGGGTCGTTGACACTGATCACGCCAGTCTCACGAGACAAAGTACGTATCCTGCCCATCGGCCTCGGCCACCATCTCTTCCGAAAGTGTGCACGTCGTCGAGCTCCTCCCCCCCTCTCTGCTCCTCTCTCAACGTTTTCCCATTTACATGTCCCACTACTATCTGTGCTCATATGCCCCAAACCTCCCTCTCGTCGCATCGGTCCCGGTTCCCTACTGTACATAATGCGCCCACATACTCTATCGCATTCCAAACGGCCTCCATCCGCACTGGGCCCACAACTAGGCTATCGCGGGTATCGTCCCCGCATCCATCGCCCCTAGGGCATCTGTGTTGTTGACGTCCCACCCCCCGGTTTTGCAAGCCCGGTCCGGGTAGAACTAGATCATGTATGCTACGCCTACCATAGGGCTTCGCCCTCGAGGGCGTTAAACGAGGAAGACGAAAAAAGAAAGATTTCAATAACACAGGGTCAAGAGGCGTCTGAGTAGATCCCAACAAGCATAGGATGTGTCGGTTGCGTCTTCGGGATCTCAATAACAGCCGGCCGCATGGATGACCTACATCCAAACAAAAGATTGCGAAGTGTATCTCTTCGTGGTGCTCAAGATCCATGAGGGGACCCTCTCAACCGAGACGGAACGCGCGCAGGGCCGGCCACGCAGTGGCGATCGCGGCGAGGTTAGGGAGGAACGTATGTCCAATTACGAACGTATGATAATCATAGTTTGGAACGGTACCCAGACAGACGCTGGCCTCGCTGGAGTAGAGGCTTCATGTGCCTCTGCAAAATCGGCGTCAACAGAGTTTACGGGACGCGAAACGAGAGAGCACCAACCTCGTAGGCATCGGCAGCATCGCCACGGTTCAGCGGCTCCGCCTGCGCTCTCTTCCACAAGTTCTCGTAGGCGTTTCCATCAAAGGCGCCGAGCGCGCTAGCACGATTAAGATCAGAGCCACGTCAACCAGGAAAGAGAAAGGACGGAAGCGCACCTATCCAGTTCCCAGTCCGTGAATCCAAACCCATCCGACAGCCCGATCGCCTCCGGAAGCAGCTCCTCGCACGTCCTCTTGATCCCGACGCGCAACCCGCGTGTCACGTCCGTCCCAGGCTTCCCTTCACCCAGCAGACCAAACGACAGCATGTCCACCAATCCCGCCTCGACCGTCGTGAGCAGGTGCAACTGGAAGAGCTTCCGCAGCACACCCGCGTTCGGTCCATCCAGAGCCTGGATGAGCTCGCCGACGCGCGCAGCGACGAAGGCATCGGAGACGGCCCGCGCCACACGAGCGTCCATGCTTGCGTCAGGATCGGCGGCCCACGCGGCTCGTTCTTGAACCATGAGCGCCGCGCGGTGCTCGAGGAACGCGACGGCTGTGGAGGGGTCGTCCCAGTCTTGAGCAACGGGAGCAGAAGTGGAGAGCCGCCGGAGGTAGGCCGTCGATGGGGTGAGAGAAGACGAAGAGACGGTCTTCTTGACGACTACAACGTCGAAAGCTTTGAGCGCAGCGCGGACGACCTGCTGATCGAGGACGAAGTTGTCGCCTTCGTACCTGTAGTCGAACTCAGAAACTGGGACACGGATTCAGGGACGCGGACGTACGTGGCAGCAGGAACGTAGTCCGCATACAAACGGCCCACCCCTGCAAAGTCACTGAAGCCATGTCCGCCCATCGACCGCCGCGCCGTCTCCAGGTCCTGGATAGCTGTTGTGGACACAAGCACCTTGAGACCGCTCAGCGTCGCGTGCATCTCCGCCAGCAACGACGTGTTTCCTGATGAAAGTTGGGCGAGCAGTTGTGTGAATGCGTTTGTCTATGAGCTCTTCAGACAAGGCCGTAGGACAGAGAGACGAGAGATACTCACGAGACTCTTCCCCAGCTGAATGAACACGTATGCATGCGCCAGAGCAGGTAGGAGGCGAATGTAGACGGACGGGTAGGTGATGACTTGCCGTTCCAACCCATTGGCGGCCTTGGATCCCTGTCTTCGTACGGTTGCGTATCGCAGCGCGATTGTGATGCCCTTCGCGATCGTCCAACCTGCTGACGCGACCATCCTGTGCCGATTCGGTCACTATATGCGCGTCTGTTTGTTGCAGCGACCTACCCGGAGCGAATGTAGAGCATCTGTTCAACCATTAGCTGCAGCTCGCAAGACATGACGAAGTACTTACTCCACCGTAGCTGAGCTTCGCATGCGGAGGTTTGACGTATTTGCCGTCGGGCGTCACAGACGCGAACGCGGATAGCATATTCTCGCGGGGAACCCTGACGTGGTCGAACCGTGCATAGCCATTGTCAACGGTATTGTAACCTCCCATCGCCTTCGGGCCTGAGAGCACGCCTATTGAGGGCCAATACACGAAGTTGAGACTGAAGAAACATACCAATGTCCCCGACAGTGATTCCTGGGAGCACTGCGTGATCCTCCAATGACCGCAGTTGAATGAGGAACAGATGGGGCCCCGCGTCAAGTCCCGACGGCAAAATGAGACGCGCCTGTACGACGCCGTGGGTAGCCGTCCTCCCCAGCGCGCCGATCCACCACTTGGTGCTCGTGAGCGTCGGGGAATGGATATCGAACTCGCGGGTGTCCGGAAGATAGGTTGCGGTAGTCTCGAGAGAGGCGACGTTGGTCCCGTGTCCTAGTTCCGTCTGGAGGTATGCACTACACGGACAGAAGCATGAGCCACGGACAGAGGGATGCCGAAAAGACACGGCGCACCCATGAATCCCCCGTCTCGCGACGACCTCCTTGAACTGCGCCTTCAGCTCTTCCGAGCCTTGGGAGTTCAGCACAGGCTCAAACGCTAGAGGCAGTTTGTTCAGAGAGGATGCGCGAGGGATGCACGCGAGACGTACCGGTGACATGTAGCTGCAAAGGCAGAGGCTCATCGAGCACCCTGATCGCCATGCCAAGCTCCTCCTGCGTCCAGTGGTGAATGTCTTGCAGCTCATGAACGCGTCGCGTCATTTCCAGAGCTCGTTCGTATGCTTGAGTGCGTGTGAGGAACGACCTGCGGAGGAGTGCACTCAGTATATGCGGATCCAAGACTCGCAGTAGGAACTACCTGCAGGACTTGTCAAACACTGGGTCCGCAGACAAAACACCGACGATGCGGCGGCGCATATCCCAGTCTCTCATACCTGATGCAATGGTTGAGGTGGGAGACGGTTAGCGAGTGAAGCTTGCGAACCGTGCAAGTAGGCGTGCAGCGCCGTGCAATCCACGGACGACTTGCGGCGTGCTTCCTTCATGTCGAGAGCATTGCGCGACTCAGAGTCAGAAGCCATGCTCGCCGTAGCGTCGCAAGGCGCGTAGGGATGGGTATGAAGGCAGGGAAGAGCAGCATTGATGGGTGGGTGGACGATGTCATGGGACAAGCTGCGTGTCGGGCTCGGGTTCACGAGAAAGCCGCGGCCGTGGGCGTCGAAGGAGGCGCCGTCCTGGCACCCGCAGGCTGAGCGAAAGGCGCGACTTTGATGCGGGGGCGGGAGTTCGAGCCCTCGATAATGTCCCCTTCGGGGTGACATACGAAAAAATTGGAACGATACAGAGAAGATTAGCATGGCCCCTGCACAAGGATGACACGCTTTCCCGGAGTGGTAGACCTACGGGTCTCAATATTTATGCTCCACCGGCCTTTTCTATCAACTTCCCCTCTGGTATTCGGTGCAAATCTTTGGCAGGCGCCATTTTGCATCTCTTGTCCTCCCGTCATGTCGATCCCAGTGTTATATATCTCGCCCGTCATCCCGCCCATGCCTGTTCGGTTTTTCTAGTCAATCAAAATATTGACTGCAGCGCAGAGCCAATCCCCTTCGAATCCTTTCTTATCGGAACGACCGCACGTTGCCCTCACACAATTGCAGCTGGTCAAGTCGCGACGAGGGTTTCTCCTTGCAGGCTTCTAGCCTCATAACTGCAAGGGACGTATATTTAATGCCTTGACAACATGGAGCACTCGGATGCGCATGGTCAACGTTCCATCGCTCAGCACAATAAACCACGGATTACTTTCCACAGCTGCATACACCCGTCCGAACGGGACGAGACTGCTGAAATTTTCGGACCACGCATATAGGATTCAAGAAACCATCACGAAGTGGTTTTTGGGTTGGTCGGCTCATGCCTTTGGACAAAGCGGCCCTGTTATAGTTCCTCCGTCAAGTGCGGTACGCGCGGTGACCAATTTCTTCCTCGACTTCTGATGCTGGAGCCCATGTCAGCCAGAGCGACCTTTTCAATACCCAACATAGGGTCATTGGTATTGATGCGGCCCCAGGGCCTTCCATTCCTCGGGCAAGCCTACCAATGCTCCTCTTGATATGATTATGAGCCGACAATTCCCCAGTCAGCATCTTGGGAAACGCCTTGGTTCACCGTTGGCCCGTCATCCGGTTCACGGGGACCTGCAGCGTGGCATTCTCATTTGCACCCGGGTGAGCGAATCAGTTCATCGCTTCAACCCACAAATGACGCTCATTGTTAGATTACCGTCCCCGCCAGATACAATCATGCGATCCCATTCCACCCGCCCCGTCCTTACCCGCGCGCCGCCCGCGTCTGACCTACCTACCGCACGCCTTGTCCGCGCACGGGCGCAGAAACAGCTAAACCACCACCCCTCTCCTCACCTCCTGCCTGTTATAGCACAATCTACAGCCACCTCGTGTGCGTTCACGAGGGGCGCAGACGACGCACGCTTCGCGATCCAGAAGCCCTCGTTGACGTCCCACGCGCGGACCCTTTCAATCAACCGCGCCGCGCAGCCCTCGGTGGGCGTCCCCGCCCCTCTATCCCCCGCCTGTGTCGTACGCGCGCCGGGGCCCCGTCCCTCCGCGGGCGTCCGCCGCGGGGGCGCGTCCGCGGAATCCGAACGGCCCGCGCCGAGCCGCGCCGCAGATCCAGCGCAAGAAGCGCAGACTGGGTGCTCTCGCGGAGACACCGCGCGCACGCTGCGCTTGTTGTCGGTGTCTTACCCTACAAGCCCGAGCTCGCCCCCCCCCGCGACTCGGCCGCGGCTCGACATACCCGCTCCGCTCCAAATCCAGCAGGGCGTCTCCGCACGTAGGGCGCGTCCTGGCCGCCCCGGACCTTTGGCCTCTCGTTCGACTTGGTCAAGTTCCGATGAGTCGAGCGTCGAGCGCCGCGGTCCCTTTAGAGCCCGACGCACCCATCGCGCTCGCTGGGCCGCTCCACACTGCGCCCCGCACGTGCGCGAGCCCGTCCTCAGCCCCACTCGGTGCAATCGCGCGGCGAACCTTGTCTCGACTCGCCCCGGCCCCCAAGCTTCAATCTGGAGCCTTGCTCGGCGCGGGTAATCGAACCGCGCGAGCGCTCGAGAAGTGGGTTACAAGACGAGGATCTGCACCTCCGCACGCGGCAGGGCGTGCGTGGGCGCGCGCGGGGTCGGACGGCGTGCGCCCGCGCATCTCGACCGCGCTTTCGTGCAAGATGCCGAGCGACGGCGCTAGCGCCGAACGACCGGTGCAGCTGCCCGATCCAGCGTCTCGCGTCTCGCGCCGCAGAGTTCGGGCATCGGGAGGGGACGGGTCGAGGATCAGCGGGAGACGGATTCGCACAAGCTGATGGCCAACGTCGCATGTGCGCTCGAGCTCCTTTGACTGACGGGGGATAGATGACGCGTGGGGGGAAGGGAGCTTCGAATTGCTCGTATCGTACTTTTTCTCTCGCACACCGTGCGACGGGCGTATGGGCGAGGCCTGCGCGGAAGCGGGCCCGGCGTTCTAGGTTCTACGTGAAGGGGGGAGGCGTGACCAATGTCCGAGGGCGTCGAGGGGCGGGTGGGGAGAAGCGAGGACAGGGACGCGAAGCGGGGAGCGGGGCGAGAGGGGAGCTGGCTGTGGTGGCTAGAAGTGCGTTTGGAAAGAACGGCGAGCGCGCGACGTCCGCGTTATGCGGAGGAGAAGCGGGAAGCGCATCCTGGGTAGAGGGGAACAAGGGAGACGAGAGCAGGCACGGAACACGCGCACTGGGAGGCCTAAGGGGTGGAGTACGTGTACATGCGAGTTGCTGCTACGGGTAAATTAATCGGCGGAGCGCGGGATGAGGGCGGAAAGCAGGTGCGGGTACTGTACAACGCGATAGCGGAGGGGGGCGGAGCGACAGCGCGGGATATTTAGTCCAAGTGGATCGGTTTCAATGATGGATGCGGGATGTACGGGCAGCCAATGCGATAATGCAGCGAGATAAAGCGAGATGCGGATGAGGAACAAGAACGAGGGCGATGGGACCGCACCCGAAGTGGTCCGGAGCCAATGGGGACAGACGATGCGTGGATGGGGGCAGGTGGGCGACGAGGATGGGGACACATAGATATGCTGGGCGACATAAGAACCGATAGGGCATAAAAATGTGCAAGTGGCGCGTACAAAGTCTAATGGAAGAGTGATCAGGGAGAGGTGAACTAGGATGTGAAGGAAATCCGTAGAGAACAGTATCCAGAAGCTGCCATGGGTAGGGAAAAGGTCCGGATCGCATGTGCGGATGGACGGGTATGGATGCTGCTCAGCTCGGCAAGAACCACGCATCGCTCTCGAGGCCCATGAGCGCCGCGAGCGATTCTCCGCCCATCATACTCGTCACGTCACCACTGCCGAAAGGTCCGCTCAAGACGCCTCCGGACAAGTCTCCGCTCGCCGTCGAGAAGAGCGCATCCCAAGGCACGTTCAACATGCCACCGGCAGCACCAGCCAGAGAGCTCGACGACGAGGTGTCCGCCATATGTTGTCCTGCGGCCGCCGCGAGCTGCGTGATATCGAGATCGGTCGCGTACAGGTCCCCGAAGGGCATCTCTGTGCCAGGCGATCCGAAGAGCACAGGCGAATGCGGAGACATAGACGCCGCTGCCGCAGCAAGGCTGGAAGGCGTGGAAGAGAAGGTGGGTGAAGGGTTGATAGGGGATGTGGGCACGCCGTGTCGACCGGCGCCGTTGGTGTACTGTTCGGGGGTCCGAGGTTGAGGCTGAGGCTGGGGAGGAGGCGGCGGCGGTGGAACAGAGTTCGCCGAGTATGTGCCGCTCGCTTGCACGGCCGCGGCGCGCTTCTTATCAGCCAGGCGGGTGAGGTGCGACTCCATGAGACCTTTGACGAAACGCGCGTAGATTTGCGGGTTGTGGCGTTCGTCGAGGGAAAAATTGTCCGAGGTCCACGTTTCGAAGAGGCGGCTGACAAGGAGGATGATACGCTCCTCCTGTTCAATGTCCAGGTAGCAGTTGAACTCGGGACGAAGGCACTGATACACGGAAATTAAGCGTGAGGTCAGTGAGAGCGCCTTCTATTTCTCAGATATCTACCTTCATGAGCACGACCGCCGCGAACGCGGAGTGGACGTATACGAGCTCTGGGAAGTAGGGCACAAATCCGCTCGGCAGGAAGTCTTCAACCATAAGCTTCACGAGGCTCGTGGCTGCCTGCACGCACTAGAAGAAAAAGAAGAGTGAGCGGGTGCCGAATACTCCTAGAAGCATGGTCGCGCACGCCGGCAAAAAGCTCGCTGGGCTTCACGGTCTTCGGATCCTTGGAGAGGAGTTGCATCCCGCAGCAGCAGATGACCAAGCGGCAGTAGTGATGCACGCTACCAGGACACAGACGCAGACAAGGTGGTTAGCATTATTGCTCTCCGCAAGCGCTGCACGAGCGACAAAAGACCCAAGGGGTGGGAAACCCACCAATGGATGAGCGTTATTTGCATCACCACCGCGGGATCTGAGAGTGCGATCATCGTGAGTAGAAGGTAGAGGGCGGAGCGAAGGCGGGGCAGCTGACCCTTCGACATCTTCTCACCGTCGTGGCGAATGTCAACCACGGCCTTCCAGGCGAGCAACTCATCATCGTATGCCTTGTAGAGCGCCGCGAAGTCGATCTCCTGTCAGCGCCCACGGTAATGTCAGCATGCTTCCCTTCGCGGAGCGTCCCCGCCCGAAGAGGATAAATTGGACTCACGTCGACCGACTCGACCGACGATGTCCCAAACGCGGGGTTGACCGTGCCCACGAAGCGGGACATGATGATGAGCAGCTCCGTCAGGCTCACGAGATAGTTGTCGCACTGTTGGTGGTACTTGAAGTTCTTGGCCCAGGATGCCGCGTCCCGGATCGTCTACCGAGAGGATGTGTAAGATGGGCTCAACGGGGACACACCGAATGGAACCCACCGCGTCCTCCTGAACCATCCAGGCCTTTCCGGACTGGATACTCAGGCAGCGGTCCATGATGAAGCACATCAGCCACATGCGCGTGCGGTTGTGGCTCTCACGCTCAGAGCGCTCATCGGCAAATTGGTCAGGGTAACGGCTTAGATTCAGTTCGGTAGCCAATCTAGAAAGCGTGTGCGCATGTGTGAGTCAGGGAGGGGGTCGCGGATAGCCCGTCGCGTAAAAGAGAACAAGGACTGTGTTAGCGAACAACACGAGGGAGGGAGACGCACAGGCACGCGGGGCCCGCGGCTGACGTACCGGAATGCAATGCCCGTGTAACACCACGCGCGGTCCTCTTCCCACCGCCGAGCGGGTGGGTTGTACACGCTCCAGAGCGCGAATGCCTGGGTCATCTCGACCGTCTTCCAGCCGTCAATGACCGCGTTTGCAGCCGCTGCCTTCGCAAAATGGATCGCCATCCCGTAGATGTGCGGCTTTTCCTTGTAATACTTGGAAGCCACCGTACAGACTGCCCGCCACGAGATGAGCATGAGAAAAATCAAATATGACTAGAGTTGGCAACAGGAGGAGGGTACGTACTGATCGTGAACAGGAATGGGCACCGTGCGAGGACACTCGCTGGGCTGTGGATGTTCTCGTCCAGAATGGGAATAGTGGGCTGCGGAAACAAGCTTCAGCTGTCATACTCCTACGCGGGCGGTGTGATCGGCATACGTTGATCCACTTGTAGTGTCTATGACAAGAATCAGTTTCTGACTGGGCATCCGCAACATAACGTCGCGACGTACATCTCAAACAACGCCGTCGCGTCCTCTGGCGTCACCAGCCCTGAGAGTAGAATGTCCGGTGCAGCCTGCCTTTCGATGATGAGCCGACGAAGTTGCAGATTGGCATGCGGACCTGAGAGCGCCGAATTAGCATCACAAAGGTAGGGCAGAACCACACGGCGTAGCGATAGCTTACCGGGGAGGTAGTAGTTGTCTGCGGCCACACCCGCTTCCACGTTTGACGCCGCTCCGGCGGCCGAGGAAGTGCTATCGCTCGCACTCTCAGTTGGGACGGGCTTGCGCGCGTTTTGGAGCGCCGCGGTGGCCATGATGAATGTCGGCGCGCCCGGCTCCAGGATTGACTCAACGGCGCGTGGAGGCACGGATTCCGTGGCGCGCAGGGTCGGAGAGGACTCCCGCTCTCGCTTCGGGCTGGAGGAGCCCGCGTGGCTGCCCGCGCCGCCAGCTTCGTCGTCAGATGTCATCGAATCGTCCTCCGACACAACGTCTTCCAGCGCCGCAATCTCGAACTTAACCCGTTGGTCGCCCATGAGACGTTGATTGGCTTGTTGCGAACTGCGTTCGAGATAGCTGAGCACGTCGCGGTAGTCCGCGCGCTCCTTCTGGTTGAGCGGCAGGCGCGCGGGAACGAGCGTAAGCGGCGTCGCCATGGTAGGTCCAGGGTTGACTTGGCTGAGAAGGTTATCGATCATCGCGTCCTTTTCGCGTATCTGCTGTCGAAGGACCATGCGCTGCCTGTCGCACCACAATCATCGTTAGCAGCCAGACCAGGACAGGAGGCAGCGAAGCCGACTACGGAGAAGGTAAAGTACGCCAACGATATATGGTAGGTGGAGAGGATAAACTTTGCGACAGGAATGGAACTACACTCACCTGGCGCGCGCGGCTTGCGCCCCAGAAACACGCAGTCGTACCCGCCCGCGGACATCGCGAGCACACCTCGTCGTCGGGACTGGAGGAAGTGCATTTCATCTGCATGCGCGCGCATAGTCAGCTCTCGCCCCTAGTAGGGGATGATTCGCAGCGCAACGCGCGACGGACCTTTCAGACGGCGGCAGCGCGCGCATGCGCCTGTACGCTTCGCGGCTGCAGCTCGCCCGCGGGCTTTGTCCGGTCGGGACCGACGCCGGGGGCCATGTTGCTCATACCCGCAGACACATGCGCACCGAGATGCGCCGCGTACTGGTCGGGGTTGAAAGGCGCGGAGCTGTGGTGGTAGCCGTGTTCGGGCTGACCATAGAATGACTCCATAGCGGCATGGGTGTTGTGCTCGGCCTTGACGTGCGGCGCGTAGCCTGCGCGTTCGCACATACAAGAATAATGACATGAGCGTTCCGCGGAATGCGGTGAACCAGGCACGGGGAAACCGCACACGTACCGCCGTCCATGTATGGCTCATGGTGCATCGCGGGGGCTATATGCGCCCAAAGTCGAGGTCAGCGGGTCCCAGAGTGAAAAACGTGCTGGCCACTGACCGTGACCGGGACTGGGGTTCTGCATCGTCCAGCTGTCCTGAGGACAACCAGAGAAGGGCTGCGCGCCGAAGTAGTCGATGGGCGAGTTGTCATTGTCGTGGTTGGAGGGTCGAAATCGGAGATGGAACATGAGGGGAGTGGATGGGCTGCGGCGGGAGAGCGAGATCGGGGTAAGAGCGATGAGACATCATTGGCCACGCATTGGGGGGCTGAGCGTAGGCATCCTCAGCCCGCGCGATCGCGGATTCATGGCTGGCGGAGGGATGTGGTTGGGGGAGGGTAGCGGCCGGCGTACATGGCGGGACCGGGGTTTGGGGGCAGCTCTGGCGGAGCACCAACTTCTTGAGCGGGGGGAGCGCGTGCGCCGTGGCGGATGCTGAACCGGGTAGCTAAATACTCGTTGTCAGCGCGCGCGATTAGCCGGGACAGAACCTACTGAGTCGGGTCCTGTGCAAGCCCACGCATTCGCCCGCCGCGTGCGCCGGGCGCGCCTCGGGCGTGCACCTTGCCCCCGCCTGCCCGCGATGGTTGCGAGCCCACCGAGGAAGAACGTAATCGCGCCCTGCTGGCGACCCCACGCTCGGGCTGGGCGTTCCCCACTCGGCGCCTCCGCGAAGTCCCGAACAGCGCTGTCCTTCTTGTTTCGATGATTGAGCGGCGGGCGGCATCCACCAATCGTCTCGCCGCGTCTCACACGCGCGCCCGCACACCTCCCATCGCCCGCGGCAGCCCAGGGGACAGTGACGAGGATATTGGAGCATCGGACGTTCTCTCTCCGCTGGAAGCCGCCTTGGATTCGGTGCCGCATTCGCACCCAGGATTACGCCGCAATGAGGCGTCTGCGTCCAGTGGACGCGCGCACTTCGGAACCTCGCGAAGGGGCCCGGGCGAGACGCAGAGCCGATTCGAAGTTCTGCCCTTTGTCAGTGAGCGTAGGACGGCAGAAGCTGGGCATCACGCACCCCGCTGCCCTAGCATGGCGTCTCGCCGTCGTCTGCGGCGCGCTTGACGACGAACGCGATGCCTCCCCTCGCTGCGCCAGAAGAATGTTCAGCGCTTTCGGATCGGCACACGCCAATCGATCGAAAAAGCATCGAGATAGGAGACAGAAGGCTGACGAAGCTCCCTGC